>NW_026869198.1:133556-240822 GCF_020745735.1 Hemiscyllium ocellatum | reverse complement strand
TCTAGATACCAAGATTAGTGGAAGAGTGGGCAGGGGATATAGATATCGAAGGGGATGTTAATCAACTGGGCCAGTGGGCCAAGGAATGAAAGATGAGTTTAATTCAGGTGTTGGATTTAGTTCAGACAAACCAGGGAGGACTAACACAGTTAATGTTAGGGCCTAGACAGTGTTGTCGAAAGAGAGAGACCAAGGGGTGCAGTTACATTGTTTCTTGGAAGTGACATCACAGGTGGACAGGGTGGGGAAAGCAGCATTTGGCACACTTGCCTTCATTGGTCAGAGCATTGAGTACATGAGTTGGCGATATTAATAACACTGTCATCAATAAGGCCACAGGTGTGACCTTATGAAGGTTTCTGAAACAATGTAGGGCCTAACTAACGTGAATTGCCAAGGGTAGGTGAGTCCAAAGCTAGAGGCATAAAGTGAGGTGAGAGAGCAAGAATTTAAAGAGGGAGCTGAGGAGCAACATTTTCCACAGAGGATGGTGCATAGACGGAATGGACTGCCAGAGGAAATGGTAAAAATAAGTACAATTACAACATGGAAAAGACACTTGGGCAGGTACATGGAGAGGAGAAGGTTTGAAGGGAAATGGGAACTCATCCATTTAAGGAAACCTCGAACAAAAGAATCATGCAGCACAGAAACAGACCCAATGTCTTCGGTTGTTGGAGGAGGAGCTATCGAGACAAGGCATGTTGTAGAAACTGAAGCAAGTTTCAGCGTTGTGGATGGGATCTGGGCTGGACGTTTCAAATATGTCAAGAAATTGGTGAGAGGAGAGGACATGACAGAGATAGGAACTGTTATAGGTGTTAGAATGATTGAAGACACTGATCCACAAGACGAGACATTGATACAGTGTTGGAGAGGGAATTAGGGAACAGAAAGATCCCAGGCAGCATTACCACCCTCTCTTTGAAGGCCTGCATTCCCCTCTGTTGTCCTGGTGCTCACCAAGACAGCACACGCCTGGATTGAAAACTGGGAACTTCCGATGCTGTCCTCAGTACACAAAACTTAAAGTAGGGGTGGTGATTGAGCTGAGGGGAGTCTATACTGTGCTCCCCTCCAGCACTATATCTGTGTCATGTCCTGTTAGCTGATGTTTGGAGCTCTCTCATTGCTCTCTGCTCTGTGCACTGTGAATGATCTTACCTCGGCAGCAGGATTTATTGAAGGCTCCCGACCTCCCTGACCTTTGTCTCTCTGGCTGACAAATCATCTTCCCAACCAGCAGTTGGCAAGTCTCTTGAGTCAGGAACTCCCTGAGTATCTGTAGAAGACACAGAAATAGGCAGAATGGGAAATTAGACTGATGCTGTGAGGGTTACACATGTAGAATGGCACTGAGCCCCAGAGATCTGGAAAATCCAGTCTCCATTCCGGGCCTGTACTGCTCATCTCTCTGGAGTGGAAAATTCTGTTGGCTCAGGATCTGGAGTAGCTGCAAGAGTAAGAGACGTTGATAGAGGCAGCAATTAGACCACACAGTGAGGGACCCCACATGGAGAGATACTGAGTGATATCACCAGGGTTCAGGATCAAACAAATTGTGCAAAAAATAGGGTTTCGATTCATGTTGCACTGGGATGTGCAACCTGTGAGCAGGTGAAGTGAGAGCCTAGTGGCATTATGTGAGGCAATTTATCCAGAAACTCAACAAATGTTCTGTGGACACAGGTTCAAATCCCACCATTGCAAATGATTGAATGTGAATTAAATACTTCAAAAAGATATAATTAAAAACATGTAAGTGAGTATTAAACAATTGCTGATGTTAAGAGAAATCCATCGGGTGCATTGATGTCTTTAGTGAAGTAATCTAAGATGGGACTGGGATATCACAGGTATTACAGAACAACAGCTGAGGGAGGGACAGGACAGGCAGCTCAATGCCCCAGGGGACAGATGCTGCAGGAAGGACAGAAGGGGAGCTGAGAGAGGAGGAGAGCTGCTGGTTGTGATTGGGGTGAAACATCACAGCAGGGACTGAGAGAGGAGATTCCTGCGGGACCGCCCAGTGACGCTGTGTTCATGGAATTCATCAATAACAATGGGGCTTCCCTTTCCTCTGATTGTTCTACAGACCCCGATAGCCCCGCCCTCCTGCTCCTTGACCTTCTCAAAATGGCGGCCCAGAGCGCTCCCTCTTCCCTCAAACAAATGGCGGCCGTGACCCTAGGCCCCTTCCCTGATCAGAGACCGCCACCTCCTTCCCGGGCCTGGAGGGGCTTTTTTGTTTTTTTTTAACCTGTATCCCGCACTTGTGAATTCTCTCCGCTCCTTTCTCCCAGCGAGGCTCCCACACACCGGCTCTGAGCGCACTCTCTGAAGCCGATCGCAGCCGCTGCCGGAGAAAGCAGCTCCATGTCTCTCTCCCTGTCCTGATCAATGTGACACTGCGCATGCTCCACATAGAAACCAAACTGCGCATGCGTCTGAGATTATCGGTGAGTTATAGAGAATATTCATATCTGCACAGAATCATGGGTGAAATATTTATCATTAACAAATTTATTGTCGAGATAGAGACATAGAAATGTCTAGCATGCAAACAGATTGTTTGGTCTAACTTAACCATACTGGCCAGGTTTGTAAATTATCAATTGTTCTGGGAGTGTGAAAATAAGTTTCTTACTCTAGTTGTGTGAATCGATTGGAAATATGTACGTTATCAGATTTACATTTCAACTACTTCTTAAAATCTCACATTGATTTATGAGAGAGGTTTAATGCCCACTATGGAGTGAGAATGATCACAACCGTGCAAAACAGGTTGCTTTCTGACCAATTATTCCCCGAGAATGCATTGGCCCGCTCCTCACTCACTCTGGTTGGCGGACCGGCCTCTGTTCGGTCCTCCAGTTCCGCCCCTTCCTCCAATTGCAGAGTTGATTCAGGCGGAACTCAGCAAGCTGAAGTGAGAACTGATGCCTTGTGATGTGGTGAAAATATCCCGAATCTTGGACGGAGAGACCTGAGTTCAATTCGCAGCTTGTGCAGGTGTGTGTAATAACAACTTTGAACAGGTTCATAGGGAAAAACAAGGGAAGTCAGGAACAGATTAAAACAATAGAAAATGCATACAATGTCGTGGGGCTCTCAATGCGAGATGATTTTAATCTTTACCAAGTGTCTCAGGACCCCAGTGGGTCCCAGTGCAGACTGTTCCACTCCTTAGTGCACAGCCAGATACCACGATCGTGGGGTAAAGTGTTGTGGTGGGATATGGAGGTGCTTTTCTGCAACACCCTCAGTTTTGGAGGTGAAAATAGATGAGAAGGAGCAGGGTTTTGTATGGAGTTACCTGTTCCCCTCCTGTTGCAGCATCTTATTATTGTCCTAGCTCTACCTTGTACATGTTTGGTAGAGAACAGTGACATTTCGTAAGCCCACAATACAAGATCCGTCACTCTGTTTAGGACAGCAGAAATCTCTTGTAGCACAATAGTCATAGGACAATACAGCGCAGAACAGGCCCTTCGGTCCTTGATGTTGCGCCAACCTGTGAACTGTTCTCAGCTCGTCCCCGTATACTATTCTAAAATCACCCATGTGCTTATCTAAGGATTGTTTAAATCTTCCTGATGTGGCTGAGTTGTCTACATTAGCAGGTAGTACATTCCACACCCTTACCACTCTCTGAGTAAAGAACCTGCCTCTGACATCTGTCTTAAATCTATCACTCCTCATTTGCTCTTATGCCCCCTCGTGCACACTGACATAATCATCCTAGAAAAAGACTTCCACTGTCTACCCTATCTAAGCCTCTGATCATCTTGTATGTCTCTATCAAATCCCCTCTTAGCCTTCTTCTTGCCAAGGAGAATAGGTTCAAGTCTCTCAGCCTTTTCTCATAAGACCTTCCCTCCAGACTAGACAACATCCTGGTTAATCTCCTCTACACCTTTTCCAATTCCTCCACGTCCTTCCCGAAATATGGGCACCAGAACTGCACACAATATTCCAAGTATGGCCGCACCAGCATTTTGTATATTTGCAGCATGATATTGCGGCTCTGGAACTCAATTACTCTATGAATAAAACTTAACACACCGTATGCCGTCTTAACAGTACTATCCACCTGGGTGGCAACTTTCAGAGATCCATGTACATGGACTCCAACATCCCTCTGCACATCCACACTACAAAGAATCTTTCCATTGACCCAGTACTCTGCCTTCCGGTTATTCTTCTCAAAGTGCATCACCTCATATTTAGCTGCATTGAACTCCATTTGCCACCTCTCAGCCCAAGTCTGCAGTTTTTCCATTTCCCCCTGCAACCTGTAACACTCTTCTGCACTGTCCACTACTCCACCGACTTTAGTGTCATCAGCAAATTTACTAATCCATCCACCTATGCCTGCATCTAAGTCATTTCTAAAAAATGACAAACAGCTGTGGTCCCAAAACAGATCTTTATGGCACACCACTAGTAACTGGACTCCAGGTTGAATATTTTCCATCAACCACCACTCGCTGCCTTCCTTTAGAAAGCCAGGTTCTAATCCACACTGCTAAATCACCCTCAATTCCATGCCTCTGCATTTTCTCCAACAGCCTACCATGTGGAACCTTATCAAAGACTTTACTGAAGTCCATGTATACCACGTCAATTGCCCTACCCTCATCTACATGCTTGGTCACCTTCTCAAAAAACTCTGAGGTTCACAAGACACGAACTGCCCTTGATGAAACCATGTTGATTATCTGAAACTAAATTGTTGTTTGCAAGATGATTATAAATCTTATCTCTTATAATCCTTTCCAAAACCCTTCCTACAACAGAAGTCAGACTCACTGGTGTATAATTATCTGAGTAATCTCTACTGCCCTTCTTGAACAAAGGCACAACATTTGGAATTCTCCAGTCCTCTGGTACCAAATCTGTAGACAATGACGACTCAAATATCAAAGCCAAATGCTCTGATCTATCTTCCCAGTGAATCCTCGAATAAGTCCCATCCGGCCTAGGGGACATGTCTACTTTCACTCCTCCTAGGATTGATAACACCTGTTTCTAACTAATCTCGATCCTTTCTCGTCTTAAATCTCGTACCACATTCTTCTCCTCTACAATAGTCTCCTTTTCCTGAGTGAAAACCAATGAGAAATGTTCGTTAGCACCTCTCCAATCTCCACAGGGTACATACTCAACTTCCCACTTCTGTCTTTGATTGGACTGATTCCTACCCTAATCATCATTTTATTCCTCACATTCCTATAGAAAGCTTTAGGGTTCTACTTTATTCTATTTGCTAAAGACTGCTCGTGTCCTCTCTTTGCTCTTCATAACTCTCTCTTTAAATCCTTCCTAGCTGATCTGTAACTCTCCATCTCCTCATCTGAATCATCTTGCCTCATCAACACATAAGCCTCCTTCTTCTTCTTCACAAGAGATGCAATTTCTGTAGTAAACTACGGTTCCCTTATCTTATCACGTCCTCCCTGCCTGACAGAGACATACCTGTCAAGGACATGCAATATCTGTTCCTTAAACCAGCTCCACATTTTCATTGTCTGCATCCCCTGCATTTTGCTACCCCATTCCATGCATCCTAATTCCTGCCTAATTGCTTTAATTGTCCTTGCCCCATTGATAACTCTTGCCTGTGGCATGCACCTGTCCCTTTCCATCGCTAAACTAAACGTATCTGAATTGTGGTCACTCGCTCCAAAGTGCTCACCTAAAACTAAATCAAACATCTGGTCTGGTTCATTACCAAGCACCAGATCCAATATGGCCTCCCCTGTTGTTGGCCCTTCGACATACTGTGTCAGGAAACCCTCCTGTAGACACTGGACAAAAATTGATCATCCAACGTACTAGAGTTATAGCATTCCCAGTCAATGTTGGGGAAGCTGAAGTCCCCCATAATGCCCACCCTGGTACTTTTGCTCTTACCCAGAATAATTTTGCTAATCCTCTCTTCCACTTCCCTGGAACTCTGTGGAGGCCTATAAAAAATTCCAAGCAGTGTGTCCTCTCCTCTCCTGATTCTAACCTCAGCCCACACTACCTCAGGAGGCGAGTCCTCATCAAAAGTACTCTCAGCCACTGTTATACTATCCTTGACTAACATGACTTGCATGAACCCATTGCAGTGATTCAAACTCCATGAGGCAGCCATACTGTCTATGACAGACAGACTCAGTCTGGAACCTCCTCTGTCCTTAAGACCTTATACACTGCCTGCACTCCTCCATTTCCCCTTTGCATGTTCCCTTTCCAACCCACCCCACCTGCATCACTCCAATTGGAGCTGTCAAGAGCAGCAATCTGTCAAATAGCCTCCCTAATCTTTTCTATCCTCCTTTAAGATTTTTTTAAAATCATTCTCCTTAATCAATGTTTTGATCATCCATGAAGCACCTTAGGAGATTTGCCATTGTGAAAGATTCCATACAATGCAAGTAGTTGTTGTTTTTGCCGTACATTAGGAGAAACAGGAATGATGCATTCAAAATTCTACCAAGATAGTCACTGATAGGCATAGTGTGCAGGCCACCAAATAATAACATCACATTGGGATGGACAATAAACAAAGAAATAACTAATGCCTGTAAAAATGGTACGGTTATTATCATGGGTGATTTTAATCTACATGTAAATTGGTCAAACCAGCTCAGTCAGGATAGCTATGAGGAGTTCATTAAATTTATCTGTGATATTTTACTTGAAGAGTATGAAATGGATCTACAACGGAGCAAGCTATCCAAGATCTGGCCCTCTGCAATGAGACAGGAATAATTAGTGATCTCAGAGTTAGGGATCCTCTCGGAAGAAGTGATCACTGTATAGTTGAATTTAATACATATGGAGAGTGTGAAGATAAAATCTAATACCTGGGTCCTGTGCTTGGACATGGGGAACTACAATAGAATGAGGGAGAACCTGGATAATGTAGACTGGAAACAAAGATTTTATGGTGGGACAGTTGATGAGCAGTGGAGGATTTTCAAAGACATTTTACAAAGTCCTCAGCAAAGGTATATTCCAGAGAAGGACTGTAAGAAAAGGTGTTCTCTGCGATGGGTATCTAAGGAAAGTGATCAAATTGAAAGGCATACAAAGTGGCCAAAACCAGCATGAAACTAGAACTGGGAAAACTTTAAAGGTCAACAGAAAGCCACAGAAGAGCTACAAAGAAATGTAAGATAGAACATGAGAAAAATAAACTAGCACAGACTACAAAGACAGATAGCAAACGTTTCTATAAACATACATAATGAGAAAAGAGTGGCTAAAGTAAATGTTGGTCCTTCGGAAAAAGAGAAGAAGCATTTAGTTATGGGATGTCACAGTGGAAGACATAATATCTTTCCAGTAAATAACAAAGAGACAAAGGTAGGTGAGGATTTGGAAGCTATAATTATTACAGATCAGCTAGTTTTGGACTGTTGGAGGTAATTGAGCTAATAATAGAAAATTCTCTTGGCCGTGACAGAATGTATCCCAGGAGAAATAGCAAATGCACTGACAGTAATTTTCCAAAATTCCCTGGACTTTGTGGCAGTCCCAGCAGATTGGAAAGCAGCAAAAGTGACACCACTATTTTTAATAGGAGGTGGACAAAAGATGGGTAATTATACCCTAGATAGCTTCTTCTCTGTAGTGGGAAAGATGTTTTGATCTATTATCAAGGAAGAAATAGCAGGGACTCGATAGAAATTATCCCATTGGTCATGCTTAACAAATCTTTTGGAATTCTGTGAAGACATTTCGAGCAAGGTGGACAACGGGAAACCAGTGGATACTGTGTACCTGGATTTCCAAAAGACCTTCAACAAGGTGCTGTTCAAGAGGCTGTTGCATAATATAAGGGGGCATGGCATGAGGGGTATAGTATTAGTATGGATAGAAGATTGGTTGACTAACAGGAAGCAAAGTCTGGGGATAAATGCATATTATCCTGGCTGGCAATCAGTGACTAGTGGTGTGCCTCAGGGATCAGTGTTGGGACTGCGAATCTTTAGAATTGATACAGATGATTTGGAGTTGGGGACCACATGTAGGGTGTCAAAGTTTGCATATGACACTAAGATGAGTAGCAGGACAAAGTGTGTGGAGGACTGTGAAACTTTGCAGAGGAACATAGATACATTGATTGAGTGGGCAATGGTCGGTCATATGGAATATAATGTTCATAAATATAATGTCATACTGTTTGATTGGAGTAAATTAAAAACAGATTATTACTTGAATTTTAAAAAGTTGCATTATTTGCTAAGCAGAGGTACCTGAGTATCCTTCTGCATGAAGGTTGGTCACCAGGTATAACAATCAATTCAGAAAGCAAATGCAATTTTGTCCTTCTTTGCTGAAGGGATTGTGTTTAAAAGCAGAAGTTATGTTCCAGCTGTATTGGGTACTGGTGAGACCACACCTGGAGTACTCCATGTAGTTTTTATCTCCTTCGTTGAGAAAGGATGTACTGGTACTAGAGTGGGTGTAGAGGAGGTTAACAAGGTTGATTTCAGAGTTGAGGGGGTTGGTTTAACAGAAACTGAGTAGATTGGGATTATACTCATTGGAATTCAGAAGAATGGAAACATATAAAATAATGAATGAAATGGATAAAATAGAAGTAGAGAGGATGTTTCCACTGGCAGGTGAATCTAGGACAAGAGGGCATCACCTCAAGATTAGAGGCAGCAAATTTAGGACTGAATTGAGAAGGAACTTCTTAACCTCAATGGAATTCATTGCCCAGGGAAGTAGTTGATGCTAGTTCAGTAAACGTTTTTAAAGCTAAGGTAGCTTTTTTCAAAAAAGAAATAATTAATTAAAGAATACGGTGAGAACTTGGGTAAATGGTTCTGCGTCCACGAAATGATCAGCCAAGATCGTATTGAATGGCAGAGCAAGCTCAAAGGGCAGGATTGCCTTCTCCTGTTCCTAGTTCTTATGTTATGCATTCCTCCCTCACTCGTGACTTGGAGGTGCTGGTGTTGGATTAGGATGGACAAAATTAAAATTCACAGAACACCAGGTTATAGTCCAACAGGTTTATTTGGAAGCACTAGCGCTGCTGCTGCTTCATCAGGTGGTTGTGTGTTTTTAACTTTGTCCCTCACTCTTGTAACTTATGAACAGCAACAAAAGCCACGAAGCAGTGCGCATGCTCCAGCCAACAATGATATCAGGATAATTGATGTCAGCGGTGGACCAATGGAAGGACAGGGGCGGGACTGGAGGACCTGCGGGGCTGTTGGCCATCCGACCAATCAGAGTGAATGAGAGGCGGGACTTGACTATACCACGTGATCATCCTCGCGGACAGCGCGGCTGTGCGGGCGGAGAGCTGTCGGTAACGAAAGGAATAAACAGTAGCAAGCGGGAGGGAAATGGTGTTGGTCTAGGCTGAGAGGTTTTGCGAACATTTGGTGCACATCGGAAAATACAAATTTGAAACTTACAGTCTCGTTTTTGCAGTAAACCGGAAAATGCCTCATTTCGCGATTGACTCGAGTCAGTGCGGCCATCTTTATTCGGGGCAACGATTCACTGGACACGTGCAGCCGCCATCTTTGTAGGGGGCAAAGTTCAGAGGGGAGTATGTGCAGCTCTCCCTGACAGAGAGTCATGGGGCAGGATTTACACCGGGCACATTCACACCCAGGGAAATGGATTTTTTTTCCTCTGGATTTGTTTTGTCATTCATTTAAATGATTTTGATGTGAATTGAGGCGGTACAGTTAGTAAGCTTGCAGGTGACACCAAAATTGTTGGGATTGTGGTCAGTGATAAAGGTTGTCTCAGAATACAATGGGATATTGATCAGATGGGACAATGGGCTGGGGAGTGGCAGATAAATGTGAGGTGCTGCATTTTAGAAATGCAAATCCGAGCAGTACTGACACACTGAATTGTAAGGTCTTGGACAGTCTTGCTGAACAAAGAGACCTTGGAATGCAGTTTCACAGTTCCTTGAAAGTAGAGCCATAGGTAGATAGGATAGTGAAGAAGGCATTTGATATGCTTCCCTTTATTGGTCAGAGCATTGAGTAAAGGAGCTGGACAGGGCATTGGTTAGGTCACTATTGGGATATTGTGTGCAATTCTCGTCTCCTCCTTATCAGAAGGAGGCACTGTAACTTGAAAGGTTTGAGAATTGATTTTCAAGGATGTTGCCAGGGTTGGAGGTTTTGAGTTGCAGGGAGAGGCATGATAGGCTGGGGCCATTTTCCTTGGAGTGTCATAGGTTGAGGTGTGATGTTGAAGAAGTTTATATAATCGTGAGGGGCATGGATAGTGTAAATAGACAAGGTGTTCACCCTGGGGTGGTGGAGCCCAGAACTAGAGGATATAGGTTTAGGGTGTGAGGGGAAAACTCAACAGGAGCCTAAAGGGCAACAAAAAATGTAACATTACAAAGGCATTCGAATAGGAAGGGTTCAGAGGGATGTCGGCCAAATGCTGGCAAATGGGAATAGATTAGGTTCGAATATCTAGTTGGCATAGACTGGTTGGACTGAAGAGTCTGTTTCGGTGCTAGACATCTCTGACTGTGGGATCATAAAAGTGAACGCTGCTCTGATTCGCCTCTGAGCTCCTTGATGTCCACTTGTTCACTATCTAGCTTCCTCAGTCTCTGAGTGTATTTTTACTCTGTTTAGTATTTTACTATTACATTCACAGATCTTTCTGTAAATGAATTGTCCACTGCTGCCCGGTTCCTGGCCATATTCCAGAGGAGGTAGGACTGAATGTCTTAAATCGTAGCAAGGTGGAAAAATCCCTGGGACGTGTTAAGGTGTATCCCAGACATTTGTGGAAAGCTAAGAAAATGATGGCAGTGCCCCTCCTTGAGGTATTTATATTGTCATTGGTGACATGTGAGGTGCTGGAAGACCTGTGCCATTATTTAAAAACGTGGTAAGGAAAGGCCAGGGAACAAGAGAACAGTGAGCCTGAAGTCAGTGGCAGGCAAGTTGTTGGAATGGATTCTGAGGGACAGGATTTACGTGTATTTGGAAAGACGAGGAATGATTAGGGTTAGTTAACATGGCTTTGTGTGTGGGAATCTCTCTCTCTCTCTCTGTCTCTCTCTCTCTGTCTCTCTCTCTCTGTCTCTCTCTGTCTCTCTCTCTCTGTCTGTCTCTCTCTCTCTGTCTCTCTCTCTCTCTGTCTCTCTCTCTCTGTCTCTCTCTCTCTGTCTCTCTCTGTCTCTCTCTGTCTCTCTCTCTCTCTGTCTCTCTCTCTCTGTCTCTCTCTCTGTCTCTCTCTCTCTGTCTGTCTGTCTCTCTCTCTCTGTCTCTCTCTCTCTCTGTCTGTCTGTCTCTAACTTGATTGAGATTTTTTTTTGAAGACGTGACAAAGATGATTGATGAAGGCAGATTGTCTATATGGACACTGAATGATGTTCCACAAAGCAGATAACATGAAATGTTGGGAGGACTAGCCATTTGGATACAAAGCTGGCTTGAAGGTAGGAGCAGAGGGTGTTGAAAGAGGTTTGCTTTGTGGACTGGAGGGCTGTGAGCAGCAGTATGCTGCAGAAATGGATATTGGGTTTACAGAAGACAGAATAGCCCCCAACCCCTGTGCTCTGTGATACTGCCCTATTGATTGTGAATGATGAAGCTCATCCAAGGGCAGAGAGAGGGAAGATCCCACCACTCACCTCACAATGGATGATTGATGTCAGTGCAGCCTAATAGGGGATAGAGTGCAGTACTGGAGGACCAGGTCGTACCAATTTGTTCTCCAACCAATATGAGTGAATGAGGACATCCTCAAGGCTGGAACTAAAGAAAGCCACATATCACAGAGATTTGAGAAACTGGAGGACATGAGATAGGGAGCGTTCTGTGGATGGAGAGGAATTATATAAATAAGAAAAAGTTGTAAGTGTGGATGAGGTGACAGTGATCGGGAGATTTGAGGATGGAGGAATTTGTAGATAGTGAGGATTAGAATCATAATGTTATACAGCAAGGAAACAGGCCCTGTGGTCCAACCAGTCCATGCCGACCATAATTCCAAACTGAACTAATTGTACCTGCCTTCACTTGATCCACATCCATTCAAATATTTCCTATTTATGTACTTCTCTGAATGTCTTTTAAATATTGTAATTGTATTCACAGCTAACACTTCCTCTGAAAGTTCATTTCACACATGTAATTTTTTTTAAAAAAACTAATGTCTTTTCTCAAGTCTTTCACATTTCTTTTCAAAATCAATGTACCCGAGTTTTGAATACCCCCCCCCCTCCCCTGGCTATTCCCCTTATCTACACTCTTTCTGATTTTATAAACCTCTAATAAGGTCACCCTTCAACCTCGTGCACGCCAGTGAAAAAATTCCCAGCCTATCCAGCCTCTCCTTAGAACACAATCCCTCCATTCATGGCAACATGCTGGTAAATCTCTTCTGAACCTGCTCCAATTTAATAATATCCTTCTTATAACAGGACAACCAGAACTGGACAGAGTATTCCAGAAGATGCCTCCCCAACGTCCTGTACATCCTCAACATAACATCCCAACTCCTGTACTCAAAGGTCTGAACAGTGAAGGGAAGCATGCTAAATAACTTCTTAACCATCTACATGTGACACAGACTTCAAAGATGTGAAGCCCTCGGTCTCTTTGTTCCCACATCACTACTCGAGGCCCTACTTTTATTGACTAAGTCCTGCCCTCGTTTGTTTTGTCAGGATGTTATATTTTGCATTTTTTCCAATCCAAAAACTTTTTGAGAATAAAGGCAGTAGGAGTATAATTAAGTGGGAAATCAGGAGGCAAAAAACGACGTGAGATAGCTTTGGTGAATAGGGTTAAGGATAATCCGAAGGGCTTTTATAAATACATGAAGAACAAAAGGCTAACTAGGGAGAAAATAGAGACCCTAAAAGATCAGCAAGGCAACCATTGTGTGGAGCTGCAGGCGATGGGCGAGATAGGAAACCAGTATTGTGCATCAGTGTTTACTGTGAAGAAGTACATGGGAGATATAGAATGTGGGGAAATAAATGGTGACATCTTGAAAAATGTCCATATTACAGAGGAGGAGGTGGTGCTGGATGAGTGGCTAAGGAACTGGTGCAGGGGAAAAGGAAACACATTTTTGGATCATTGTGATCTCCTCTGGAGTAGAGTTGACATGCATAAGAAGGATGGATTGTACTTGAATTGGAAGGTGTTAATATCCAGGCAGGGAGACTTGCTGGTGATACTCAGGAGGCATTAAACCAGTGAGGGAGTGGGTGTAAACCCAAGAAGATAGTGAGAAAAGAGGTATGTCTGAGGCTGGTACAGTTCAGAAGTCAAATAGTCAAGGCAGGCAAGGGCAAGGCACAGAACACGGTAGAACCGAGCAGTTGCACTGCATTTACTTCAATGCCATAGGCCTGACAGGCAAGGGAGATGAACTGAGGGTATGGTTTGAACATGATACTGGGATATTATAGCAATTACAGAGGCATCACTCAGGGATGGATAGGACTGGCACTTTAATGTTCCAGGGTATAGATGCTATAGGAAGAATAGAAAGCGGGACAGGAGAGGAGGGGGAGTGGCATTTTTGATTCGGGATAGCATTATGTTTTTGCTTTGGGAGGATATTCCTCGAAGTATGCCCAGTCAAGTTAGTTAGGTCGAACTGGGAAATAAGAAAGGAATGATCACCTTATTGAGTTTTCTGCATGGGTTTCGTCTGGGTCCTCTGGTTTCCTCCCACTGTCCAAAGATGTGCAGGTTTGGTGAATAATCCAGAAAGAATTGCCCACATTATTCAGCGATGTGCAGGTTGGGTGGATTATCCAGACTGAATTACCCATAGTGTTCTGGGATGTGTAGTTTGGGTGGCCCTGGGAAATGCAATGTTACAGGAGGAGGTTAGGAGGCTCTCAGGGTCACTATCAATGTGATGGGCTGAATGACCTGCTTCCACACTGTTGGGATTCTCTGATAATTCTACTAGTTTTAAAATAGTTACAGAAAATAATAGACCAGATCTAAAAGTTAAGGTTCTGAATTCGACAAAGGCCAATTTTGATGGCACAAGGCAAGAACTTTCATCTGGCTCCTCAAGCCTGCACTGCCATTCAATAAGATCAGGGCTGATCTTTTCATGGCCTTAGCTCCACATTCCTGCTCTCCCACCATAACCCTTAATTCCTTTCCTGTTCATATATTCACATTTTGCCTTAAAGGAATTCAAGTTGATCACGTCAAATGCTGCACTCCGCAGGGAATTCCACAGATTCACAATCCTTTAGCTGAAGAAGCTCCTCCTGAACTCAGTCCTAAATCTGCTTCCCCTTATTTTGAGATTATGCTCTGTAGTTTGACCCACTCCCCGTGGAAATAGCCTCCCTGCGTCTATCTTAACTACTCCCTTCATAATTTTATTTGTTTCCTCTCCAACCTCCCATTCTTCTAAGTTATAATGACTGTAGAACCAGTTTTCTCAATCTCTCCACATACGCCAACCTCTCAACTCCCAAATCAAACTAGTGACCCTCCTCTGTGCTCCCTCCAGTGCCAGTACATCCTTGCTCATGTAAGGGGACAAACCTGGACACCGTACTCCAGGTGTGGCCTCCCCAGCCCCCTGTACAGCTGCAGCATAACCACCCCTCCAGCAATGAAGGAAAATATTCCCTTCACTGCCTTAATTACCTGCTGTACCTGCAAACCAACTTCCTGTGATTCATGCACAAGGACACCCAGCTCCCTCTGCACAGCAGCATGCTGCATGTTTTCATCATTTCATCATCCAGTTTGCTGTTAGTCCGACCAAAATGGATGGCCTCACATATCCCAACATTGAACTCCATCTGCCAGATCCTTGCCCACTCACGTAACCTATCTGTATCCTTGTGCAGACTTAGTGGCCCCCGCACACATTTCTGTCCATCCATCTGTCAGTCTGTCACGCCCTCAGTCTTTCCCCCTCTCTGTCAGTCGCTTCCCCCGTCGGTTGCACACCCATCTTTTCCCTCCCCTCCCTCCGTCGGTTGCACCCCCCCTCGGGCTGTTCCCCCTCTCTGTCCGTCTTCCCCCAACCGTCAGTCACCCCCTCTGTTATCCTCCTTTCTAATCCTACTTTCTGTCCTCAACCATTTCTGTTCCACCACTCTCGATCCACCCACCCTCTCTGTCCCTCCGCCCACACCCTCCCAGTCCCCTAGTTCTGTACTGCCCCACCGAAGGAAAAATATCTTGTCTATTTACCCTATCCATGCCCGGCCTGATTTTAAAAATCTCTTTCCGCTCACCGTTCAGCCTCTGATGCTCCAGGGAAAACAGCCTGTCCAGCCCTGGCAAAACCCTATAATTCTTTTCTGACCCCTTTCAAGGTTGAGAACATTCCATCTGATAGGAAGAAGACCAGAACTGCATGGAATATTATAAAAGTTGCTGAATCAATGACCTGTACAGCTGCAATATGACCTCCCACCCCCTCTACTCAATGCTCTGACCAAGAAAGTCAAGCAGACAAACTGCCGCCTTCACTAATCTATCTACTTGTTACTCTACTGTGAAGGAACTATGAACCAGCACTCCAAGGACTCTTTGTTTAGCAGCACTCCCTAGGAACTTACTATTAACTGTATAAGTCCTGCTAATGTTTGCTTTTCCAAAATGCAGCAGCTCACATTTTTCTAAACTGAACTCCTTAGCCAATTCACCCATCTGATCCAGATCCCGTTGTACCCTGAGGTAAGCTTTTTCACTGTCTACTACACCTCCCATTTTGGTGTCATCTGCAAACTTACTTACAATATCCCTTATGCTCACATCCAAATCATTGATATAAATGACGAAAAGTAGTGGATCCAGCACCGATCCATGTGACACTCCACTGGTCACAGGCCTCCAGCCTGAAAAGCACCCTCTGCCTTCTACCTTCGTGCCAGTTCTGTACTCCATACGATCTAACCTTGCTGACCAGTCTCCCATGAGGAACCTTGTCAAACACGTGACTGAAGTCCATGTAGATCATGTCCATGCTCTGACCTCAGCAATCCTCTTTGTTACTTCTTCAAAAAAACTGAGTCAGATTCATGAGACATGATTTCCCATGCACAAAGCTGTTATTAATATCCAGGATTTAACTCTGTACATTGCGGTCTGCGTTGTCCAGTTATAGGTGTTAATATTCGGGATAAAGTTCAAGTACGCCAGCATTTTGTCATTGACTGCGTATTGAGTCTTGTTAATGTTACCAACACTGTTGAATTCCTTTTGAAAGGTAGTCCCCGTATCCCTTGCCCACCAGGAAATAGTGGCAGTGTCCTTACCTTTGGACCAGGAGGATCGGACTCAGAGTTGAGGAACAGCATCTTTGAAGAGGCTGATTGGAAAACATGCCCAAGCCGCCAGGACATACTGTCTCCCAGCTGTCCCTGCCTGAGCCTCCAAACAGAACCTTCCTGTAGTTTCTCTCCTGTCAGACTCTCCCATTGCTCAGTTTGTCCAGGGTACCGTCCTGCTGCTGCACTGATCCTGTCCCTCACTGACCTGCCCATCCCCCAGTGACCTCCATATTCATTCATTGTTTACAATCCCATTGTCCCAGTCCTCCAGCCCCGCCACTTCCCGTCTATAGAGACGGCTCAGTGGTTATCACTGTTGCCTCACAGCACCAGGTACTCTGGTTCGTTTCCGGCCAAACCCGGAGTTTGTGTATTCTTCCCGTGTCTGAGCAGGTTTCCTCCGGGTGCTCTGGTTTCCTCCCACAATCCAAAGATGTGCAGGAGAAGTGAATTGGCCATTCTAAATTGCCCATAGTATTGGTTACATTAGTCAGGGGTAAATATAGGGTAGGGGAATGGGTCTGTGTAAGTTACTGTTTGCAGGGTCCGTATGGACTTGTTTGGCCGAAGGGCCAGTTTCCATACTGTAGGGATTTTGATATATTGGACAGCAGCTGCTGTCAATCTCCCGGACTCCTGTATGATCGGGAGCACGTGCTGTAGGAGGGGAGACCAGTGTATGGGCGCAGTGCTGGCCTATTGTGGGAGTATGCACAGTGCCTGGGAAGGAGGCTGTGGTTGTGAGGGATTAAACTATCATTGGCATCTTCCTCCCTCTGCGAGCAGGACCCAGGGGAATGGCCCATTTCCTGGCCCACCTGACATGTGATCAGACTATCAGTGGTGCAGCATTTTGCAGAAAGTTATCTGAACTCTTTTGTGAAGATTCAGGGTTTTTATTGAAAGTGACAAGAATGGGCCTGCAATTAGAGTTCTAATTCGGTTCATTTTATATGATGGGTTTTGGCCAGGGTGTGCAGGAAGCAGTGTATGCAGGATGGTTGTCAGCAGAGGATTCACCAACAACTCCCCCCCCCCCCCCCCCCCCCCCCCCCCACCCTGGTGGACTCAAAGTCAGACTCATTGATTTGTTTCTTAGTCCACAGACAAGAGCTAGGAAACTGAATTCAAAGAGAGGAGAGAGAGTGTGAGAACTGGGTGTGGAGGGAAGGAGTGAGGAGGTTGGTTTGGATTTCAGTTCACAGAAGAAAGAAATTGTTAGACTGAGAGTTAAAACTTTGGGAAACATGAAAATACAATTTAATACTATAATTGTCTTATAAAGATCCATCCTGAATTAATATGGTGAGTTGTTTTCTCAGTTGTAGGGTACCGAAAGGGTGGATTTGTGGATGAGAAATTCAAATTGAACTTCATTTTCAGTTTTGATAGTTACTTGATCCGTGCCGATCTGAATATTCATTGGCCTTTTCATGTGGAAGGAAAGGTGTGTAATATGTCCGTGGGCGAATATTCCAAATCTCAGTGTGACTGGAAAAAATACTGAGGTACAGCCAAGTCCATGTTAGCGTGGTGACTGTGGAGAAAGAGTTTGTTTGTTTTTGAAAGTCTGAAAAATCATGGCACATTTCCCAGGAACAATTAAGCCACAGCTTTGCTTTGTAGAAGGACAAGTCTTTAATTAACCATGCAACCAGAAAGACACAAGGATACCTGCACCTTGGGAAATACTATGAAAACGGGATTGTTGTAAAGGAGTTCATTCTCGATCATGGATTGTAATCCATTGGCGTTGTCACGTCGGCTCCAGCGCCGTGGGGAAACACTGTAAATATGATGAATGCAGTGTAGGTTTCAGTTATTAAACTGTAAAAGGTGCAGAACAATTTAAAAGGATGTTGTCAGGGCTCAGGGGTCTGAGTTATAGGGAGAGGTTGGACAAGCGAGGAGTTTTTTGCTTAGAGCAGAGGAAACTGAGTGGGTACTGTTCAAGAAGTGTATAAGACCATGAGGGGCATGGATCAGGTGAATGCATTCAGTAATTTTCCCAGGGAATCAAGGACTGGAGGGCATCAGTTCAAGGTTAGAGGGGAAAGAATAAAAGGGAAGTTGAGGGGCAACTGTTTTACACAGAGGGTGGTATGTATATGGACTGAGCTGCCAGTGGAAGTGGTTGAGGTGGGTACACTCTCACATCAGGTAAAAGACATTTGGACAAATACATGGATAGGAAAGGGTCAGAAGCATATGGGCCAAGTGCCGGGAAATGGGGTTAGTGTGGATGGACATTCTGGTCGGCATGGGCCAGTTTGGGCCAAAGGGCCTGTCTCTGCTGTAGGATGCTATGACTCTAAGTGCATCTGCTATTTCTCCCACTAACTCTGTTTATATCAAGGGATGTATTCCATCAGAGCAAAGAGACTTATCTACCTTTAGCTCCTTTAGCTTTCCCAGCTCTAACTCTTTCACGATAATGATTGTTTCTTGGTCCTCCCCTTCCTCAGTCTCCTTATCAATTACTGGCATGTTCTTCGTATCCTCCACTGTGAAGACTGACTGCTGTGTACTCATATTCCTAAACCCTGCTGGATAGGAATAACTAGGCACAGAACTCTGAGAGGTCTTCTTTGAGTCTTTATTGATGAGACATGGTAGTTACCGGGATAGTGTACATGCAGAACACCTCCAGGCAGCATCAGGTAAAGCCCCACCTGTCCAATATAAAGCTCCCATTCTTATACCTTTGTGGTTTGGGACTTTGAATAGAGACTCGCTTTCTCAGTATTATCTCCATGGCAACGGTCAGTTAGAAAGTCTAGTTCAGTTTTGCACTTTGTGGTTAAAAGATACACCCTTCCCCCCACGCCCCTGTGGCTCCCTCAAATATCTGACAGGCACTTCAGTTTCAGTCGGGCTGTCTATCAGGATTCTGATATGGAGGAGCCGGTGTTGGGGTGGGGTGGACAAACTTATAAATCACACAACACTAGGTTATAGTCCAACAGGTTTATTTGGAAGAACAAGCTTTTGGAGTGTGTTGTGATTTTTAACTTGATCAGGTTTATCTCTATGGTAACAGTTAACTGCTTCAACAATGAGAGGCCACATTTCCCCACACAATAGATTCCCCTCTAGCAGTGTAAACTGCTATTCTGGCCCTGGCGATAGCTACTCATCACTTTTCTCCCCAATTCCATCTAGCTTTCTGTTGATCTTTAAAGTTTTTTCTAATCTCCTAGTTTCTCCTTGGTTATTGCCAATTTGTATGCCTTCTATTTCATTTTGATAGACTCCCTTATTTCCTGAGCCACTCATGGCAGATTACTCCTTTTCCTACAGTCCTTCCTTTTCCCTGATATATACTTTTGCTGAGGACTTCGAAAAATTCCCCAGTTGTCCGTCAACTTTCCCACGGTAAAGTCTTTGCTTCCAGTTTACATTAGCCAACTCCTGCCTCATCCTATTGTAGTCTCCTTTGTTTAAGCACTGGATCTTGGATTGGATCTAATCTTCCAGCTTTCCAGCTGTGTTCTAAGTTCAACCAGACTTATCAGAAGTCTTTTGTCAGATTGCGAGGGGAGGCGATGTTTCCTTGGTGTTGTGCAGTTCATTGTCAAAGATCTTCGCTTTGTAATAAAGTATAGGATGGATGTTCACAACAGAGTATTCTGGACGGTGTGAATGTACGACACAGTCTAAAACCATAAATCACTGTCTCCCCTCAGTTTAAAATTGCAAGATCATTATCTCCTACACGCTTCCTCACTATTTAAGTTTGGAACACTAATCCACCTGACTATCCTGTATTTTCCAAAATCTCCTTTGGTGAAGGTGGTGAGTTTTGGATTCAGCTTTCCAGTTATTACCGTAAGAAGATAAGCACTGGGCACAGGAGAGGCAATGCAGCCCCTCGAACCAGCTCCACCATTTAATACGGTGATGATTGAGCTCACCTCGGTCTCAGCTGGATTTTCCCACCTGCTCTCTCTCACCCTTCATCTCATTGCAAATTCAACATCTGTATCTCTTCATTAAACCTGCTCATTGTCCTGGCATCCACCGCATTTTGAATAGGGAATGCCACAGATTTGCAACATATTGAGATAGGTACATTCTTCTTCATGAGAGTAGTATAGAGTCCCTATAGTGCAGAAACAGGTTATTCATCCATCGAGTCCACACCAACCTATGATGAGCATCTCATTCAGACTCATCCTGTCCCTGTAACCCTGCATTTCCCATGGTTAATGGCCGAACCAGCACATACATGGACACTGTGGGCAATTTAGCATAGGCCATCCACCTAACCTATACATCTTTGGACTTTGGGAGGAAGCTCGAGCACCCTAGGAAACCCATGCAGACATGGTGAGAACGTATAAACTCCACACAGACGCCTAAGACTGAAATCAAAACCGGGTCCCTGACGCTGTGAGGCAGAAGTGCTAACCACTTAGCTACCTCTGCTTAAATTCTGCTACCCCTTATTAAACTCCCCACCCGCAATTGGCGGAATCTATGTTCCTTACTTCAGAAATCGGGGTGTGGAAGCAGGTGTCTCAGTGAAATCCGTGTATGAATGGGGATCCTATACACAACACCCTCCAGCCCACACTTTTCATTCACTATCCAGAAACATGTCTGCAATGGCTTCATGGGGACTACAACTCCCACAATCCCTGAGGCAGGGACCACGCGTGTTCAGGAAAGCCCAGAACTGCACATGTATGGGCAGATTTTGGAGCATGTGCTTTGGGGTAATTAGCGGAAAGCATTTGACACTGTGATTGGCTGGAGGAGGAACCAATCAACTTGTAGTATTGACGGGTTGGGAGTTCAAAGTGTCAGCACACCCACATGGGCCCAAGTTCCATCCCCAACTTGTCATAATGCTGGGAATCGACCAATGGGAAACAAAGAAGGATCTGACCCATTCTCCCAGACTGAAGGTTCCTCTTCTGTCCAGGATCTGCTATCACCCTTTCTGTTTCCTTTTGACTTATTCTGCTGTAACATTATTGACTTGCAGTAACTGAAGTGAAATGGAGTAAACACAGAAAGGGTGCAGAGTCTAACGAGGACAGGAAGTGGTGGCATGGATCTGTTTACCAGTAACTCCATGAGAATGGGGGTGGGTACCTTAGGGACAGCAGAGTCAGAATGGTGGGAGAGAGTAAGTGGGCTGGACGGTTACAGCTTTTGGGGGAAGAAAGGGGAAAAAGATATTATAGAGAAACTAGAATTGTCTGCTCTGAATTTCTAACCTGTACATATTCCTTTATGCAGGGTGCTAGACGGTGAAGATTTGCAGACTGAAATCTCAAGCTCATGTGCAGATCCTGATTATGTTAGCCAGCATTTGAAGAACCAAAGATAGAGAATAACTTGGCCAAAATTCTGCAACACTCTCCCTGTCGGTCTATCTGCGCCAAATGGACTGCGAATGATTCAAGACAGCAGCTCTCTACCATCTTCTCAAGGGTAACTAGAGATGGGGACTAAATGCTGGCTGAGCCAGTGATGCCCATATCCGGGAAATGGTTTCTATCTCTAGTTGCTGAAACACAGTTGATGTTACTGCAGGATGATGAGGGACAGTGAGTGCATCCTCCAGGAGGCAGCACCATCACATTACCCCTGCCTACACCCACACAGTAACACCGCAATATCACTGGAACAAAAGGCAGTGAAGCCAAAGGAGGACTTAGATATAGTTCTTCGAGGTAAAGTCATGAAAGGGAATTGGAGCACAGCAGGAAAAGGAGACTGAGCTGGATGGTCAGCTACTTCCCATTGAATGGTGGAGCAGGAGTGAAAGGCCGAATGGTCTCCTCCTGCTGCTATCTCCCAGGTATGTATATAGCCATGGAGCCCGGGTAGGAAGGAGTAGGCAGGGCAGGGATTCTCTAGGAGATTGCACTTCCACATCCGGTTTCTGTGAGGAATGGTTTGATGGATTTTATTCAACATTTATCTTTAACACCAGGTTTGTGAATTTAGTGTTAAAATGTTGTAGCTGTTTATTCCGCAATAAATAAAACTAAAAGAAATAAAATGAAACTATCTGAATATAACAGTTTTTTAAAATTTTCAACCGCCCTGTAAAACAAATCCTGTCTACTCCCGGACACCATCACTTTCCAGTTACTCAAGCTCCAGGGAAATATTCCCTCCCTGTCTGAACCTTTGGTTTGATTTAACTGATTTTTAGTTCTCATTCTGTGAGCAGTGAAGCGTTTTTTTTCCATTTCTCCGATCCAGAAATGTGATCGCAGCAACCTTCTCACCATCAACATCATCATTACGCCATTTGGGTTTTGGTTAACATATAATCACCAGCAATAAACCACCCGTGTAACCAGTTGAATATTTATAAACAACGCCCCTTACAGGCAAAGAAAGCCATTACAAATGACAAAGTGGGAAGGGACCAAATCAGAGTCGAGTTGGGGGTGAGGAGGGAGCAATGGAGATAAAGCACTGTATCCACTCCAGTGCCCACCTCTATCTGAAGGCATCGAGAGCATTGATGTACACTACATGCTCCTTCTCCAAGGGCACCTGGCTGTGTAGCCTTTACCCTCAATCATAGAATAGAATCCCGACAGTGTGGAAGGCGAGCATTGGCCAATCAAACCCCACTAACTATCCAAAGATCATCTCATCTGGAGCACTCTACCCCTGTAACACTGCATTTCCCATGGATGATCCACCGATTCTGCACAATCCTGGACACTGTGGACAATTTAGCACGACTGATCCACCTAATCCGCAAATCTTTGGAGGAAACCAGAGCACCTGGAGTGGACCCACACTATCCTGGGGAGAATGTGCAAACTCCACACAGGCTGTTGACCAAGGCTGGATTCCAACCTTGTACCTAGTGCTGTGAAGCAGCAGTGCTATAGAGCAATTTAAATCAAAACAGATGACCCCTGTTCATTGCTGTTTGTGGAGACTCCTTGCCCAGAGAGACATCCTGAGATTCAGAAAGAGGCAATATGAATTCAATCAACTCCTGCTGAGTTAATGTGATTAACAACAACATCAATACTCCAACAGTGCTATCAGACCCCGTACCTACTCTATCATTTACCATTATTAACTCATGGGAAGTTTGTTACCAGCTTCGATGACAGCCGTAATGCTCTGACCACTTTGACAGAGCCAGTGCTAGTCAGTTCAAATAGTTATCAATAGATTGTATCTAAATAGGGTGCCCCACAACAGGAAGTGCTCTGACACTCAATGCCCGTAAGTCAAGGTTATTTTCCTAAAACCATTTACGTTTGGCAATATCATTGAAGATATTTTATACAGTAACCTTTTGGTCTCACTTGCCAGTTCCAGTCCATGAAGCAGCCAGTAACATGCCAGTGAATTGAATTCTAGCAGCAGCATTGCCCTGGCAAGAGAAATTGAGGAGCTTGAAGCTGTCTTCTCTGAAGTATCTAAACATGAAACACTTCAAATGAACAAAAATCTTCAAGAGCTCGATAGGACAGATCCAGTAAGGATGGATGTGCTCCTAGGCTGGTGTGCCTGGAATAAAATAAGCAGTAACTATGGTATCTTTACCCAGCATCCCCTTCAGCTGCATCAATGTTGAAAATTTATTTGCTGCTCTAATTCCACTCTCTCCATCACTCCTATTTTTCACTGCTGTAATGTTGATGACTGTGCAAATGTATAAGATTTAATTTAATCCATCCCAAAACCTCTCTGTACCTGTGTCTCACTTGTGTTCACCGAGATGCTCATTCAATCTGACCTCTTTACAAACCCTGCTCTGATATTTCCTCAGAGGGCTCAGAATTAATTATTCACAGAATTGTTACTGTACAAAAGTAGGCTGATTGGCTGATCAGCTCTCCAAAGGAACACCTCACTGAATGCCATTCTACTCCCTTTACCCCATAAACCTTCCCATTCGTCCTCTTCCAATAACACCAGCGGGTTCACAACTAACCACAGCGATCGGATTTATTTTGTTTGTTCATGGGATCATGGCATCACTTGTTGGGGCAGCATTTGTCATCCATTCTAACTGCCCAGGAGTTGGTTCAGAGTCAACCACATTATTCAGGATCTGGATTCACATGGCGGCTGGACCAGGTCAGAATTAACACAGTTTCCCAGGCCCAATGACATGAAGAGTTGATTTCTGGCCTACTAGCTTATTTCTGAAATGATAATGAATAACGTTTGCCTTTGATTAAAAGTGCAAGACCAAAATGGGTTTTATTCTGATTGCGCACGTCCTCCTGTTTCTCTCAGTTATTATTGACAGTCTCATTCCCCCCGCACCAGAACCTGTTCCAGAGAGTGTTACAGAAAAGGCAGAATGGTCAGCTGCAGCTGGTCACCTGACTGGTCACTGGTCCCCAAGGTTCACTCTCCACAGATGCTACCAGATCTGTGACTTTTTCCAGCAATTTCTGTTTTTGATCCTGATTTCCCAGGATTTGCAGATGTTTCGTTTTTGAATATTGATCTTGTCTGTTGCAGAGGAGTTTACTGATGAGTTTTGAGAGTTTTGAACATTGCAACTTAGGCCACAAATCAGCCATGATCTATTGAATGGCAGAGTAGGGTTGAAGGGCTGAATGGGCTCCTCCTGTTCCAATGAAAGTTATTCATGTGCAGCTTGTGGTAACATTTCCCCTCACTGCTCACTTCACATCCATGTCTAACACACTGTTTCTGACTGAACAAACCTCCCGGGTTTGAACTAAACTTGCTAATGTTCAGTGGCTCGCTCTCCTGCCATCCGGGTTTAACTCTCATCATGGAATGCTGTCTCGTTTAATTGCAGGAATGCCCACAAGGACTAATCCTGGAGTCTGCATCCCCTGGGATCCAAAACTCCCGTTTATTTCCTTCTTCCTATTTCATTCTGGCTATTGAACTCTCGGTTTCAATCCATTCTCCTGTCATGCTCTTCAACATGCCCATGTGGGTGGACTCGAGACAGCTGGCACCTGAGATTGTGGGGGGAGGCAGATTCAATCACGAATTCGGGAAAACACTCAGACAATGACATATCCGTCTGATTTTTGACTCAGACAGATAGACAGAAAGAAAGATGCACATTTAGATAGCAGCTTTGTTGATCTTGGGCAATGAAGCATGCTTCCGACCCAAATATTTCAATCCCAAATCTCTGAAAATACAGACACAATGCTTCCTACTTGTACCAGGTTGTCTCTGAGCCTCCTCTTTTCTTAAGAAAAGAGTTTTAAGCTGTTAAGCCTTTCCTGGTGATTATAACCTCTGTTTCTGACAGATGTGTGACTGAACCTTTATTTTTCTGTTCCTTGTGAGTGATGCTAGTAGCAGAAACAGTTCCTAACTTGTGAGGGGTTTCGGTTGGAATATTTATATTTACACGTCCATTCCCACCCTCACACACAGTGTGAAATTGATGTAAAACAGAAGTAAAGGATTGAGTGAGCACCCAAAGAAACACAAAAGGCAGCATGTGTACTTGAGCTGAATGAACCTGGCCTTAGGAAAATGTGACAACAATCACAACTAGTTAGAATTACAGAATCCCTTAGGCGCACAAAGAGACTATTCGGTCCATCGAGTCTGCAATGACCTGCTGTCCCACCTTACCTCGATAACCCCACATTTAGCATGGCTAAACCAACCCACCTAACCTACACACTACAGGCCATGTTAGCACGGCCAATCCAGCAAACCTGCACATCTGTGGGAGGGTCACAGATGATGTCAAAGTGCTCAGGATTGTGGAGGAAGGCTCACAAATACTTGTCTCTGACACAAATCCTCTTTTTTTAAAAACATTAAATCTGGGGGAAACTGCAGCCAGAAAGATTTCTGATTATCTCATGAGGAAGAAAATTCAAAACTCATGCCACTGACCCAGGGGCGCAGTGAAGTCACAGAGGTCAGAGAAACATCAGAAATGTAACAGGTTGTGAGCAAGGTGGGGGTGAGACAAGGACAAAAAGACAGTGTCACACAGGGGAAGGCAGCAGAGATTAAATAGCAGAAATGGTAATCCCTCAAGGCCACGGCGAATGGAGTTAGAGGTGGGAAAGAAACCAGGAAACAAAGTGAGCAGCTGTCAAGGAAATACATTGAAAAAACAGATTCTAACAACATAGAGGGCAGAGTACACAGTCTTAAATTGTTGCTCCCATTGGTGAGTACAGAACGGTATAAAGCCTGCGTCATTCTATTACAGCTAAGACATGCAGGATAGGCCAAGTGGCCTCGATCTGTGCTGTAACTTTCTGATCAATTTATTCTGACATTTCGAATTCAGGTCGGATGATGTTCATAAATTCTCAAATTGGACTTGAGTCTAATATTCTGGAGAAATGTTAAATAAATCACAATGATCCCATTCTGCAAACTTTAGTCCGCAGCCCTGTGTGCTCCAGCATCTCAGTGACATCCATGTCCTTTTATTCTAATGTGATGCTGGTTACTGCCTCTGCCACCCCATCAGTGCGTTCCTGTTCCCCACCATCTCCGAGTGAAATGAATTCTCCCCTCCCCTTCTTTCTGAGAATTAGTTTCAATCTAAATCCTCCAGTTTCTGACCTCTCTGTTAATGAATAGCTCCTTCCTATCCACTCGATCTGGATTCCTCAGCATTTTATCACTTCAATTAAATCACAGCTCATCCTCCTCGGAAATCATCCCCAGCCTATCCAACTTTTCCTCAGAGCAGAAATTTTCCAATTGTAGAAACATTCTGATCAATCTCCTCTGTCCCCTCTCTAGTGTGATCACATCAACCCTGGAATGTGGGGATCAGAAGTGTGTGCTGTACTTTAACGAGTGTTCCTGACATTTCCAGTGTCACCTCCGTGTTCTTGTGGTTGTCGCTCAGACAAGAAGTGTCCTGGTTTTCCCACATGGAGCTGGATGTTCACTCCATGGGGCTGGGATTCCCACAAAGTGTTTATTTGTTGAATAATCCACATTAATTTCAGATTAAGACAAGAATATCAGATACCCACCAATCAATTTCTTCCATTATACTCAAGTCATCTTACTTTTTAAAATCTCTTTAAAATTATTACTATCTAAACACAACAGGCTTAAATTTGCTGATCAAGTACTCAGATGTCTCCACTCTTACAATCACTTGAAGATTGTCTTTACCTTCAGCTACATTGGTGAATTGGACATTGATTGTAAATATATGAATATCAAACGGACTTGAGTTTTATGATAATTAATCCAGTCTGATGTTCTTGTTGGTTAATATCTTGAAGAGAGCTGTCCTCAGAACTCCAGCTGTGCTCTGATTTCATTCACAGCTGGATGTGGTTGGACTGCAGATCTTAGATCTGTTCTGTTGTTTCCTGGATTGCTTCGCTCTATCTATCACTTGCCACTTATGCTGCTTGGAACACAAGTAGTCCTCTTTGGTAACCTCATCAGGTTAACACCTCATTTTTAGGTATTCATGCTGCTGTTACTGGCATGCCCTCCTGAATTCTCTCAGTTGAACGAGGATTGATGCTCTGATTCGATGGTAAGAGGTAAATTGGGGGATATGCTGGGCCATGATTCTGTAAGTTTTGTTGGAGTACAATTCTACTGCTGTTGTTGGAAGGAAAGAGCTAAACTCTTACACTGTTGGTCCCATATACTACATGCAGTATCATGAACACTGATAGGCCAAGACATGAAATACGCGCAACATTGTACAATGATGCAGGATCACAACTGCAGCAAGGGGAGATTAAGATCCAACCTGACATAGGAGTAGGGAAAGAAGGAGCTGATCAGATTGTCTCATTCATTGTCATAAAGAGACTCTATGAGATTATTGCACTCTTGGGGGTAAGGATGGACGAGGTTGGGGAGATGAAGAGCCCTTCAAAAGAAATTAATCTGCCTGAGCGTTGTGAAATAGAATTTATTGCCATGCATTTAACAGAAAGCTAATTGAAACTCTTTTTATCCCCAAAAGATAAGACTGATGGTGCTTCCAATCATCACCAGAAACAAACCCCAGAATACATGGTTCGGAGATGGATGTCAATTGCCAATCAACATCCAACTCCTGCAATCATTGAGCAAACTTACATGTGATGAACCAGTTCTGATGAACCAGAAAACCACTGTTCACTCTGTGCAGATGGACAGCGATGTGGGGAAGGATTGGCCGAGTGGTATTGTCATGAGACAGTTCATCTAAACCCCATATAGTGTTCTGGAGACCTGGGTTCAAAGCCTGCTGCAGCAGATGGGGGAATTTCAAGTCAATAAAAAAAACTTGTGAATTTAGAGTCTAATGATGACCATTAATAGATTGTCAGGAAAAACCCATCTACCCTTTCAGGAAGGAAGCTGCCATCCTTACTTGGTCTCGCCCACATTGTGACTTCAGACACTCTTACCTGCCCTCTGGGCAATTAGGGATGGGCAAGAAATGCTGCCGGGCCGGGGTTCCCCCCACCTGTGAATGAATAAAGGAAAATAAACGTCTCTACCCAGTGTGAATCTGAACATCTTTGAACATGTCATAAACATTTCCAAACCTAAGTTCTCTGTGTGCAAAACTTTATGAGCTGCCAAAACCATTGTACATCACTTGGCGTGAGAAAGAGGGGAAAAAAATCCTTCAACTGTGGCTATCAGTAAATTGACTGGTGTCTCAGCAGGATGGATGCCTGAGTGAATCCCTTCCCCCACACACGCAACGAGAAGGTGAACAGATCCCCAGTCTGACTGGTTTGGCCAGTTTCCAGGTGGGATAGGTAAAGAATTCTCTTCTGGCCTTCCCCACATTTCCAGAGTCGGTCCCTAATGTGGCTGCACTTGTGTTCTGACATTTCAGATAAATGTTATGGTTCTGTTCGCAGAGCTGGAAGTTTTTGTTGCAAACGTTTCGTCCCCTGGCTAGGGGACATCATCAGTGCTGCGGAGCCTCCTGTGAAGCGCTTCTTTGATTTTTCTTCCGGTATTTATAGTGGTTTGTTCTTGCCGCTTCCGGGTGTCAGTTTCAGCTGTCCGTTGTAGTGGTTTGGATATGGGGTCCAGGTCGATGTGTCTGTTGATGGAGTTTGTGGATGAATGCCATGCTTCTAGGAATTCCCTGGCTGTTCTCTGTCTGGCTTGCCCTATGATACTAGTGTTTTCCCAGTCGAATTCATGTTGTTTGTTGTCTGAGTGTATGGCTACTTGGGATAGCTGGTCGTGTCGTTTTGTGGCTAGCTGATGTTCATGCATGCGGATTGTTAGCTGTCTTCCTGTTTGTCCTATATAGTGTTTTGTGCAGTCCTTGCATGGTATTTTGTAAACTACGTTAGTTTGGCTCGTGTTGGGTATTGGGTCCTTTGTTCTAGTAAGTTGTTGTCTGAGCGTGGCTGTTGGTTTGTGTGCTGTTATGAGTCCTAAGGGTCGCAGTAGTCTGGCTGTCAGTTCTGAGACGCTCCTGACGTATGGTAGTGTGGCTAGTCCTTTTGGTTGTGGCATGTCCTCGTTCCTTGGTCTATCTCTTAGGCATCTGGTGATAAAGTTGTGCGGGTATCCGTTTTTGGCGAATACCTTGTATAGGTGTACCTCTTCCTCTTTTCGCAGTTCTGGTGTACTGCATGTGTTGTGGCTCTTTTGAATAGTGTCCTGATGCAGCTTCGTTTGCGTGTGTTGGGGTGGTTACTTTCATAGTTTAGGACTTGGTCTGTGTGTGTTGGTTTCCTGTGTACCCTTGTGGTGAATTCTCCGTTAGGTGTTCTCTCTACTAACACGTCTAGGAATGGGAGTTGGCTCTCCTTTTCCTCTTCTCTCGTGAATCGGATTCCTGTGAGTGTGGTGTTGATGATTCGGTGTGCTTTTTTCTATTTCTGTGTTTTTGATGATTACAAAGGTGTCATCGACATATCTGATCCAGAGTTTGGGTTGGATTTGTGGTAGGGCTGTTTGTTCTAACATTTGCAACACTGCCCCTGCTATGAGTCCCGAGATTGGTGATCTCATGGGTGTTCCGTTGATTTGTTCGTATATCTGATTGTTGAATGTAAAGTGTGTAGTGAGGCACAGGTCCAGTAGTTTAAGTATGCCGTCCTTGTTGATAGGTTCGGCCTCCTGTGTTCTGTTATGTTTGTCCAGTAGGTTGGCTATTGTTTCTCTGGCTAGGGTTTTGTCACTCGAAGTGAACAGTGCCGTCACGTCGAATGAGATCATATTTTCTTCTTTGTCTATGCGTGTATTCCTGATGATGTCCAAGAATTCCTGTGTTGATTGTATGGAGTGTTTGGATCCGGTGACCAGGTGTTTCAGTTTTTGTAGTAGTTTTTTGGCTAGTTTTTATGCTGGTGTCCCTGGTAGTGATACTATGGGTCTGAATGGAATGTCTGGTTTGTGTGCTTTGGGTAGTCAGTAGAATCTGGGAGTGTTGTTGCTTTCCGGTTTCATTCTTTGTAGGTCCGCTTTGGTTATCTGTCTGTTTTTTTGTAGATTCCTGGGTGTGTTATTTAATCTATTGGTGAGTTGTGGTGTGGGGTCGGAATCCTTCATTTAGTAGGTGTTGGTGTCTGCGAGTAGTTGTGCTTTATTGATGTAGTCTGATTTATCTTGGATGACCGTCATTCTGCCTTTATCTGCTCAAACTTTAATTTCAGATAAATGCTAGCAGACTGTTACATACACCGTTAGCCCGCCCCCCCCCCCCCCCCACCATCCCCCCTCCCCCCACCCATCAGGGACCAAGTATAAGGCAGTAAACATTATCTCCTGCTGTGGAGGGACAGCCTGTATTGATCTGAGTAGGATCACTGAGAAGATTTCCCTAAATGACAGAGCAATTTAAGCAAGTTCACATAAAATGCATTATAGCACAGAAAGAGGCCCAACAAATCCAAGCTGGCTCTCTGTACCAGAATCCAATATTCTCATTCCCCATATGTACCCCAAACTCTGCAAGTTTATTTCCCTCAGATCTGATATAATTGTTTTTATTAATCACTGATCTTCTCTACTTGCACTACCATAATAAGCAACAATTTCTGCATATTTCCAGCCAATACAGTCAGTAGAAACACTTGCTCATCTCCCCCATCTCAAAACCTTACATCTGACCTTAATTCTTGTGCCATCATCTATCAAATACAGATATTTTTGTCTGCTATATCTAGGTCTGTTATAATCTTATACAGCTCTATCAAAACTATATCCAACTTCTTCACTTCAAAGAAAATCGCAATTTATTCAAATCAATCCAGTGACTGCATTGTCTTCATCAGTGAATCACTCCAGTAAAGTCTGTACTCCACACTCTGAAGATCACTCATATTCTTCATTGTTGATGACTATATTGTTCCACAAATCCGGACGATGCAAGTTTTCTGCACAACAGCAGTAGCTTTATTATTGGACAGTCGGCGAATGTTTCAAAGTGTCTCTAAAGTAGCCGAGTGTCTACTTGTAGAGACTCTCCCTCACGAATCTCTGTCTTACCCACAGAGACAGTATATTTAATAGGAATTAGACAAAGGCATATCAGTCACATGGGCGAATGTCATTACACAGTTTAAAGTAGCGAATTATGAATTTGCAAAGCTTGATGAATGTCAATGTCCTGTTATAACAAGCGAATGGATTACAGAAATTGACTATCATATTGTTCATGATTATGTGTTGATGGGAAGAGATTACAGCAGAAGGGTTCTTCCTTCAGTAAATGGGGGATTCACTTACCTATGCTAATTTGGAGGAGAGGTAAGATAATGGGAGCGGGAGGCAGTTTAATAGGGTTGTGCCCAGGGCTCTCAGTCTTGTCTGGAAAGGGCAAATTCCTCTGTCGAGGGTTACGGGGCAATCCACATGTGTGGCTGCAAGAGGTTCTATTTTGAGATACAGTCAGCCGCCCCCTTTCTGAGGTGTTCTGTCTGTATTCTAAGAGTCCAGGCCTTCAGTTGATGAAATAAGGCCTTTGGCAAGGAATGCTTAACCCTTGAGACCCCACAGTGTCCTGAAAGAGAAGCAAAAGGTATGGAACTGGCCCCTCTGTGGTATTTTAACTTCCTCATTCTGATCAGGAATCTGTTGACCAGAATTGAATGTAATGATTGACTGTGACCTAACTAGAGTCTTGTCAAGGGTCAGCATCTTTTCTGTGAGTTTATTATCATTCCTCCATTAATGAAGCCAAGCATCCATTTGTTTTACTCAAACCAGTTTATGTTTTCTCTCCTTTAATGATTGGTACACATTGTCCCCCATTGCTGATGTCCTGCTCTCTGTATCTGTGCCATTCAAATATATATTCCCTTTTGACACTGCTTCTCTCAAAATGCACCAACTTACTGTGTGTTCTAAAGAAGAGACATATTCCACTCAAAATATTATCTCTCGCTCCACACATTCTACCACCTGAAAAACAGAACAGTACAGCACCGGAATAATCGGCCCACTATGTCTGTGCGGATCATGATGCCATTCCAAACTAATTCCACCTGCCTGTACATGGTCCATATCCCTGCCAACCCATGCCTGATTATGTGCCCGCCCAAATGCCTCTTAAAAGTTGTGATTTTTTTTCTGCTTTTCCCATCTCTCAGGAAAGTACATTCTTGTCACTTACCGTCTTCTGCATAAGAAATTTGTCTGACACATCTGCCTTTAAACTTGCACATGTTGTTGGAAATGCTCAGCAGATCATGCAGCATCTGTGAAGAAAAATCAGTTAATGGTTCGGGTCTGGTCACCCTTCCTCAGAAACGTTAACTTTAATTTATCTTCATAGAAGCTGCTAGACCTGCTGAACTTTTCCCGAAAACGTTTCTGCTTCTGGTTTACAGCATCTGCAGTTGTTTCAGTTTTCATTTCCTTTAAACTTGCACCCACTCCCCTTAAATCTACGGCCTGTAGAATTTGCCATTTCAACTTGGAAAAAGATTCATATTTTTCACTCTGTCAGAGCCTTTCGGATCACCCGCAGCCACTGACTTCCCCAAGACAAAAAGGCAAGTCTTTCCAACCTCTCCCAATCCAGGCAACATCCTGGTAAACCTTTTCTCACGCGGTCCAAAGCCTGCACATCCTCCTTTTTATGTGGTGATCAAAACAGCACACAATACTCCAAAGGTGGCCTAATGACAGTTTTATATTCACCCCCCTGACAGAAGAAGGCAAGCCTGCCATCCACCTCCTTCACCACTTTCAGGGAGCTGTGAACTTGCCCCTGAAGATCCCTCTGTATATCAATGCTGCTGAGAGGCCTTCGGTTTAGTGAATACATTCCTCTTGCAATGAGTCTCCCAAAATACATCACCTCACACTTGTATAGATTAAAATCAATTTTTGTATGGGTTTTCCAACTGATCTCTTTCTTGCTGTATCCTTTGACAACATTCACAACTTCATCAATTTGTACCATCTAGAAACTTGCTAACTAAATCGGTTACATTTCCATGCTAATCATTGATATATGTTACAGACAATAGATATTGCATTTCGGATCCTTGTGAAACAACACTGAGCACAGAACTCCAGCCAGCAGCATGCTGTGGAAGGAAATTTTTTCATTTAGTCAGTCAGTCGGAAAGCATTTCAGGTACTGGTGTGGCACTAGATGTTCCAAGATATTCACAATCCTGGTGAAAACACACTAGAGCAGATTTTCAGTTCTGTGTATCCTACCTGGGGAATCCCCCACAACCATGTATAAAGCAATGAACATTATCTCCTGCTGTGGAAGGACACCCTGTGTTGGTCTGAGCATGAACACAGAGTAGATTCACCTTAATGATAATTTAACCCCTGAAGACAAATAACCAGAACAAGTTAAGCAAGTACATAAAAATGTGTTATGGCAGAGAAAGGGGCTCATCAAAGCCAAGCTGGCTCTCTGTAGCAGAATCCCTTATTCTCATTCTCCAACTGGCCCCAAAACACAGAAAGTTTATTTCTCTCAGATCTGATATAATCGTATTCGTTAATCATTGACCATCTCTACTGGCACCACCATAATAGGCAGCATGTTCTGCATATTTCCAGCCAATACAGTCAACGGGAACACTTGCTCATCTTCCACTTTCTGAAAAGGTTATATCTAATCTTACATTTTGAGCCATCACCTATCAAGTGCAATTTATTTTATTGTCTGCTCTATCTGGATGTGTTATAATCTTATCCATTTTATTCTATCAAGATATATTCAACTTGATTTCTTCAAAGAAAATAGCATTTTTTTTTCAAATCAATCCAGACTTACTAGTGCACCACACCAGTACGTCTGTACTCCACACCCTGAAGATCACTCAGATCCTTCCTGAGCAGGAAGCTGTTGACCTGAATTAGATACAATGATTGACTGTGACCGAACCCGTCAATGAAATTGTTTAATGAAACCTAGGATCCCATATGTTTTGATCAAAACACTTCGATTATGTCCTATCTCCTTTAAAGAATTGTACACATTGTTCCCCCCCACCAACTTCCCTCAGTCTCTACTCTTTGTGTCTGTGCCATGCAAATATATATTTCCTGTCACAAAATGTATCAACTACTGTATGTTCCAAAAAATATTATCTCTCACTCCACACATTGTACCCCCTGGAAAACAGAACAGTACAGCACCGGAATAATCGGCCCACCATGTCTGTGCAGACTATGATGCAATTCCAAACTAATTCCACCTGCCTGGACATGATCCATATCCCTGCCAACCCCTGTCGGCTCATGAGTCTGCCCAAATGCCTCTTAAGCATTGTGATTGTTTCTGCTTTTACCATCTCCCAGGAGAGTACATTCTAGTCATCTACCACCTTTTGCATTAGAAACTTGCCTGACATAACTCCCTTTAAACTTTCACATATTGTTGGAAATGCTCAGCAGATCTTGCAACATCTGAGAAAATAAAAATCCGTTCATGTTCCGGGTCCTTCCTCAGAAACGTGAACTCTGATTTCTCTTCACAGATGCTTCCAGACTTGTTGAGCATTTCCAGAAACTTCTGTTTTTGTTTCTGATTTACCACATCTTCTGTTCATTAGGTTTTTATTTTCTTTAAATTTCCCCTGTCCTCTGAAATCTGTGGCCTCTAGAATTTGTCATTTCTACCCTGGAAAAAGATTCAGATTATAGAACATAGAACAATAAGTTGCAGAACAGGCCCTTCGGCCCTCAATGTTGCGCTGACCCGTGGAATTTTCTCAACTCGTCCCCCTACACTATCCCAAAATCATCCATGAGCTTATCTAAGGATTATTTAAATCTTCCTAATGTGGCTGAGTTGACTACCTTAGCAGGGAGGGCATTCCACACACTTACCACTCTCTCTGTGTAAGGCATTTGCCTCTGACATCTGTCTTAAATCTATCACCCCTTAATTTGTAGTTGTGCCCTCTCGTGCATGCTGACGTCATCATCCTAGGAAAAAGACTGTCACTGTCGACCCTATCTAATCATCTGCTTATCTTATATGTCTCTATCAAATCCCCCGTTAGCCGCCTTCTTTCCAATGAGAAGAGATCCAAGTCTCTCAGCCTTTCCTCATAAGACCTTCCTTCCAGACCAGGCACCATCCTGATAAATCTCCTCGGCACCTTTTCCAATGCTTCCACATCCTTTTTGTAATGGGGCAACCAGAACTGAACACAATATTCCAATTGTGAACACACCAGCATTTTGTATGGTTACAGCATGATATTGCGTTTCCAGAACTCAATCTCTCTACCAATGAAACCTAACACACCAGATGCCGCCTTAACAGGACTATCCATCTGGGTGGCAACTTTCAGGGATTATGTACATGGACTCCAAAATCCCTCTGCACATCCACTCGACCACCACAACCCAATATTCTGCCTTCCTATTATTGTTCCCAAAGTGCCTCATCTCACATTTAGCTGCATTGAACTCCACTTGCACCTCTCGCAAGAAGTGAGACAAATCAAACATGATATAAAGATCCAACAGAGTCACCAAATTCATTTGGATATAAAGGGAACATGATTATCTTGTATGTCAGTGAGCAAAGGTTTCAAACAACATTGTGCGTGGTCAAGCACCAACAATGACACAGACACACACACACACACACACACACACACACACACACACACACACACACACACACACACACACACACACACATCTAAGAATGTGCGTGTTCCAGTGAACTGACTGGAGAAATTATTTAACATTATCCAGTTAACAATCTAAAAACATTCACAGACAGAGAAGCCATAAATATGTTGTGTTTATGGGAAACGATTCACCAGATCATCCAACTTGGAGATATGCGAGGAGATCAGCACCATGGAAATGTCTGGATTGTGAGAAGGATTGAAAATTCACAGACCTACTGGAGACACATTGACACAGACTTTCTGTGTGAACAGATTGATTTTGTCATCCAGCTTCATGTCACACCAGTGGCTTTACACTGACAAGAGAGCTTTCCCCAGACTGTGGGGAAAAAAAACTTTAAGATCTGTAAAGATTTAAATTCAATGGTCTTTATTTAACATCACCCTATTCACATGGGGGAGAAGTCGTTCAGCTGTTCCATGTGTGGGAAGGTATGCATTTGGGGATCTAGCAGTGCCTTGCTCTTTCTTCCTTGATAAGAGACTCAAGCATTTTCCCCACTACAGATGTTACGCTAACTGATCTATACTTCCCCATCTTTTGTTTACCTTCCTTTTTAAACAGTGGCGCCACTGTATTGCAATCTGGTGGAACTGCCCAGAGTCCAGCAAATTGGGAAAGTTACTGACAGTGCACCTGTTCTATAGCCCACTGTCTCTTTTAGCACGCTGGGATGCATTACACCAGGACAGGAGACTAGTCCATCCTTAGCTCCATGGACTTGCCCAGCATTTGCGTTCCGTAATAATGTTTGTTTCCAGGTCCTCACCGACTCCATCTCTTTGTCAATCTCTGGCATGTTATTAGCGCCCTCCACTGTGAAGACCGATACAAAATACCTGTTCAGTGCCTCAGCCATTTCATCACATCCCATAACTGAATGTCCCTTCTCATCCCCTGAAGGACCAACATTTACCTTAGCCACTCTTTTTCATTTAAATTTTCAAGGAATCGTCTTTAACTTCTGTGGTACATATTTTCTCTCCTGTTCTTTCCTACGGTTCTTTATCACTCTTTTTGTGGCTTTCTTCTGATCTTTAACGCTTTCCCAATCTTCCAGTTTCCTGCTGTTTTTGATCACTTTGTATGCCTCATCTTTCAATGTTAGAGATGGGGAGGGAGAGTGAGGAGGGAACGGGAGGGAGAGGTGAGGAGGGAGGGGGAGAAGAGAGGGTGGAGGAAGGGAAGGTGCCTGGATAAGTGGATTGGGAAAAGAGGTAGGGCAGAGGAAAGAAGGGGTTGAGAGAGGGCTGTAGGAGAGAGGGGGAAGGAGAGAGCTGGGAACGGTGGGCGAGAGGAGGAGGAGAGATGGCAGGAAAGGGTAAGAGGAGTTGGGTAGGAGAGGGAACAGGAGGACGGGAGTGAGGAGCGAGGGGTGAATGGCGTGAGAGGGAGTAGAGGGGTAGAGGGTGTAGGGGAAAGGGTTTGTAGCAGAGAAGGAGAACAATGAAAGAGAGGAGTAGAGGTGGGGAGCAAGTGGAAGGTCGAGGACGGGGACGAGACAGCGAAAGACGTAGGGGGACGAGTAATGGGGAAGAGAGGGGAAGAGAGGGGTTAGGAGCGAGGGGAAGGAGAGGGGGAGGAAGCGAGGATGTAGGGGGAGTTTGGGGTGTGAGGCGAGGGAGAGTTTGTGGTGGAGTAGGAGAGAGGGCGCGGAGAAGGGGTGGGAGGTGGAGGAGAGGGACAGGAGGGGTGGAGGATGTGTGGAGGATTAGGGAAGAGAGAGGTGAAAATGCGGAGGAGGGGAGGACAGTGGGAGATGAGGGGGAGGAGAGAGTGGGGAGGAGAGGCGGAAGTGCGGGAAGGAGGGGGATGTTGAGCAGGGGAAGGGAGCAGGGACAGGGAGGAGAGCCAGGGAGGAGAGGGTAGGAGAGATGGGAGATTAGAGGGGAGGACAGGTGGGAGGAGAGGATACGAAGGGGTAGGGAAGGAGTTCAGGAGAAGGGGTGAAGGATAGGGGGACGGGAGAGGGGAAGAGGTGAGCGTGGAGAAGAGGGCGAGGAGAGGGCTGGGAAGGGGAAGAGGAGAGGAGGGGAGGTGAAGAAAGGAGAGGGAGAAAGAGGAGAAAGGGTGAGGAGAGGGGATGAGGAGAAAGGGTAGAGTGGAGAGGTGAGAGGGAGAGGGGAGAAAGAGTAGAAGGGAGAGGTGAGGGGGAGGGGAGAGAAGAGAGGAGAGAGGGAAGAGGAGAGAGGGGAGGGGAGAGGCGACAGTGGTAAGGAGTGAGAGGAGTGAGTAGTGAGGAGGGGGAAGAGGGAAGTACGGAGATGAGAGAGGAGAGAGGGAGGAGAAGAGGGGAAAGGGGATGAGGAGAGAGGGGAGGGAGAGAGGGGAGAGGATACAGTGGTGAGGAGTGAGAGGAGAGAGTAGTGAGGAGTGAGAGGAGAGGGGGAGGAGAGAGGGAAGAGGGGAGAGGAGAGAAGGAGGAGGAAGGGAGGGGGATGAGGAGAGAGGGGAGGTTGATAAGAGAGAGGGGAGGGGAGAAGAGAGAGGGGAGGGGAGAGTGTTGGGGAGGAGAGAGGGGGAGTAAAGAGGGTGGTGATTGGGGGAGGGGAGGGAGTGGGAGGAGAGTTGGAGGATGTAGCGGGGGAGGAGAGAGAGGGAGAGTAGAGAGGGTGTGGAAAAGAGTGGTAGAAGAGAGAGAGAGGGAGAGGAGAGAGGTGGAGGAGGGAGGGGCAGGGAGAGATGGGGAGGATGAGGCAGAGAACAGCAGGAGCAAAAGAGGGTGTCAGAGAGGGGCAGGAGGAGAGTGGGTGAGGTATGGGATGAGGAGGAAGACAGTGTAGGGGGGGTTTAGCTGGGAAAGAAGAGGTGAGGGGGAGGAGGTGGCGGTGCGGAGAGAGTGAGTAGACAGCAGGAGGAGCAGAAGGACGTGGCGAGGAGAGTTCGGGATGACAGAGTGGTTGGACGTGGGGAGGAGAAAATTGGATGAAAGACAGAAGGGCAGATGGGTAGTACGGTGAAAGTGTGGGAGGAAAGTGAGGAGAGGATTGGGAAGATAGGTGAGGGCAGGGTGGCAGAAGAGAGGGGATAGGAGACTGGGGGAAAGAGAGGGGTGGGGAGATGGGTAGGAGAGTAACCCACCCAGACCTTTCTCGGTCTGGACTGTTCACCTAACCCATTGGACTACTCTCCCATTACCAGTCCACCCTGACCTGTACAACATTGGACTGGGTGAGGAAACCCACGCAGACACTGAGGAAAATGTGCACACTACACACAGACAGTCGCCTTGGGCAGGATTTGAGCAGGGTCCCTGGCACTGTGAGGCAGCAATGGTAACCACTGAGCCACAGTGCGACCCTAATGTGAGAAAGAGAGAGAGAGAGAGAGAGAGAGAGACAGAGAGAGAGACAGAGAGAGACAGAGAGAGAGAGAGAGAGAGATGAAGTGAGAGTGGAGGGAGAAAGAGGAGAGAGGGGAGAGAAGAGTGAGGGAAGAGAAAGGGGAGAGAGAAGAGAGGGAGAAGCGGGGAGGATGAGAAGAGAGGTGAAAACGGGGTGGAGAAGAGAGAGCAGAAGAATGAGAGTGTGAGAGAGAAAACGACAGAGGAGAGAGAAGAGTAAGAGAGAGCAAGAGAGAGAGAGAGAGAGAGAGAAGGCAACAAGGTAACAAGTGACCCCTAGCCCACGTGCTGTCACAGACAGACAGAGACGTTCACAGATCAATACTCCCCCGGTCAGCCCGCATGGCGTGAGGGTAATGGCTGACTGAGCAAGGTTCAAATACTCCCAAAGTCTATCACCCAAATCCCATCTCCTACCCGACCCAGTTCATCCTGTCAGCTCCCAACTTCCTCTACCTGGAACACACCTCCCCCAGGTATGGGATACACCAACAATCACCTCAGACTTTGGTACAGATCGTCAGGGAGGATATGATGGCGAAATTATACGCAGTGATTGGAAATGACTGAGGATGCAGCACTCAAACGTCAATTATTTCCAGTTTGTGATGAATCAATTGATATTGTCAGATTTTGATTAAATGTTTCTTTGGCGTTTCCTGTCTGTGAATCTTCTTCAAATATTCAAAGAAGGTTAATAAAGGCAATGCTGGTCCAGGTGAGAAATCAGACAGACAAATAATTCCTTTAGTTTGATACTTTTGTGTATATATCCTTCCTTGAAATCCTCAGAGAAAGAAGCTTCCGATATCCATCACTATTAGAGCAGAGAGAAAAGAATAATCAAAATAAAGTCGGAAATTGTCTCTAAACATGAACATTATTTCTCTCTCCCAAAAGGTGCCAGTCCTATTGGGTTCCTCCTGCACCCTCTCTATAATTTCAGAAACTCACATTATCGCTCCTCGAAGTCGAGGGTGATCAGTATACTCACAACAGAGATCATCATACATTGTGAAGGATGGGAGGTTCCAGCGAGGGGATAGGCTCATTCATGTACAAGAAAGTTTCAGGAATGACTTATGATGCAATGGAGCAACTGGAGTTGAAGCAAGATCTGACAAAGCTTATTGGCTTATTATTGTTATAGGTAAGGAAGATAAAAACAAGATGTTCACATTAGCTGGGGGAAATGGACAACGAGATACAAAAATTAAGATTGTGGATAGATTGACAGGGAGGATTTGAGGAAGTGGTTATATAGAAGGGATTCAATATCCACTGTATCTTAATGGATTGTATTTGGACTGAACAGCCTGAAGTTCTGTATTTAATTTTCACATTCTGTCAAGCCGTGTGCTTGAATTATCCCAGTACCAGAGTCAGAGTGATGTAGCTCAGGCAGTCATTTGGAACGGTCTGGGTATCTTCTAATTTCCAGTTCCTTTCCCTCTGGGTGTTTGCAGACCCCTCAAGCTCTCTGACACTTTTGGTAATGAAAGCAGGAAAATTGGTGACAGACTCTGAAAACAGTGAAAGTTCCAGTTGTTCCACCGCCCTTCAGATCCCCGCTAACCTTCCTGCTTTAGGGAAATCGGCACGCCTGGTTGGTGACAGGCTGTATGACTCCAATGGTCAGCAGCGGGCTGAAAGATAAAGGTTGGTAGTTTGACACCATCCAGGTATGGAGCTTTGGTTGTTCCAGATCAGACTATGGGAATACCACCCTAGCTCCATTTAAACCGGAAAATCCATGGCAAGGTTGAATTGCAGCCCAAACCATTGATGATTCTGTGTTCCCTGGCTCCACATGGAGTAAGATAGGGACAAACATTGTTCTCTCCAGACCCCTGCTGTCAACAAAAAGTGGCCACTGCAGCTCCCTGCACAGCCCTGGGACACTGCTTACAGAAACTGTCTCTTCATGAATGGCGCTTCCCTTGTGAGAAACTTTACTTTTAATACGGTAATGGCTGCAATCCAACCCCTGTCCCCAAGATTAGAAGCTGCAGGATTTTGTGATGAGAACAGTGTTATGAAGTTGAAGACGTGCCCTCCACCTTTAAATGAGAGTGAATGCTGTTCGGAACTGAGCGCTGACAAATACCTGTGATGACCAACTAGCAGTCTCAGCGTGTACTGGAAAATTGAAAACGGTTGGCTGTGGAACAAGTCAGTTTTGTTTGCTAATTAAGAAACAATTCCAATTTTACCAATCAATTTAAATTATGCCTCAGGATACTAAAATCCAATCGCTCTTGAATTTAGTGTTTAGAAACACTGCAGAACCGGGTGCTTCCACAATGTTACTCCCACTGACCATTTCCCATGAAACATGCCCAGGTTCTCAGTTGAGGATTGTTGCTGGGAACCTTTGCCCCTTGGCTTTGAACCAGGCCGCCTGCCCAAGGAAAGCAAATGTGGTACTGTTTTTAGTGGAAGGATCAGAATCCAGGAACTCCACTGTGACACAGAATGGCCCTCAGTGCTGTACACATCTGTGCATATTCATAACCAGTTTGGCGACCACTGTGACAATGTTTCACACAGAAATGAAATGGGATTGTATTCCGTTTCATCACGCGCGCATGTATGAGCGAGCAAATTCAAAGCCAGGTTTGCTGACGTGAACAGCAAGTTATAAAACTCTGCTCATGTCAGTCTGAAAGGCTGCCATCGGGAATAAGGCTATTCATGCCCGATTTTGACGTGGGGATTTTTCGTGTATGAGGTGACTCTAACAGCCACTACACTACAGGCAACATCCCCGCGAGCAGCTGGTGTTCAGAGTCGGCCAGCACTAAACTTTACAGACGTTCAACGCTTCATCTTTCTGTTTCCAGGAGCTGGTTATTCTCCAGCGTAATTGGCATCATTAAAAAAATAGGAAAATCACGTGAAATTGCTCACAAAATATAGACAAAGATGGTGTCAGGGGTGCACAGTTTGGAATGTCGGGCGAGCCTGAACATGCTGGGACGTCTTACCCTTCATCGTCGGGCATGGCCTGAAGGAAGGTTTGTCAACAGAAAAATTTGAGTTATTGATCTCTGCAATATGGGGCGAGTTAAAAACTGGAGAGCATAGGTTTAAGGTGGGACGGTAAAATATAAAAGGGATTGAGGCACCTTTCCCACACAGAAGGTTGTGCGGGTATGGAATCAGCTTCCAGAGGAAGTGAAGGAGGCTCGTACACTCAGAAGATTTCAATGGCAACCGGCTGAGCTTCTGGATAGGAAAGGTTTAGTGGGATAGGGGCCAGATGCTGGGAAATGGGAGTTTATTTAAAATGCATTTTAAGGGACATTGAAGCATGAATGCTGTTCTGGGGACAGTCCGAGGGCAATCAGCCATAAACAGCTCCCAGATCCTTCAGAGGAATTCCAAACTGCACTCCCAAAATGTATTGGAAACTTGGTGCACCGCCACCTCCCGAAAAGCTCCGAAATGAGGGAAAAGAAAGAACTGAACATGAATGGACCATGAAAAGTTAAGAGATTCCCAAACACAATCTCGTTTAGATTAATTTGCCCATCCGATCAACAATGCGGCAGTGCCTGCTTCCTCCATCTCCAGGGCAGAAGGGAAGGAAATAAAAGAAATTTAAGACCATATGACATCACAATATAGTCGAATTATTTTCCCATTCGCCGGAACACCAAATAATGGGAAGTAAAGTCACTGCAGGATTTTGTTTCACAACAGCGATGCAATACCAATCTCTGTTCTGTTTCAGTGAAAACAGTGAATAACACAACTTGGCCGGAACATGATGCAGCAGTAGAACCGCTTGAGACCGGGACATTTCATGTGGGACGCAAACGTGATCATAATAGCATGAACATTGACAGGATAGAGAGTGTGCACTCTCGCAAATCAGAAGTACATCTCCAAAAGCAAAACCACATGGTTGTGTTGGAATTTAAACACAGCAGCATTTAATAGGCTACAGTAAAACAGACAGCACACCCACAAAGGGCAGCGGTTGGATCTGAACTCGAGTCACCTGAGAGCTTGTAGTGAGAAAGCGGTTTCTTTGGTCACTTGGCCACAAAACCAGCCACAGCTGCAGTATATTGTCTTACACCTTCCATGGTGCTCCTGTGAAAAATTAGAAGCAAAGTCACAGGGAAACAGTTCTGGGATCCCTCTTCTGCTGGCACAGCTGCAGGGATATGCCCAACTACAATATCAATCTCGCAACAAACTTTCAATCCAGCCAAAAATCATTTGATAGCTGGAATCAAGCTTCTGAGATTTGCTAAAGCCACAAATGTAATGTCTGTATGAGAAAATGTATATTCGGTTATGATTGGGCAAAGTAACCATGAGCTGCATGATATTGCTGGTATTTGGATTGTTGCTTTGGTAAATGATTTCGTCCTCTGCTCGAAACAGGACAACTTTCAGTTTTTGAAGATATTAACAGAAGTCAAAAGGTGATTACCCCACCCCACCCCACCCCACCCCAGAAGATGTCAAAGAGGTGCTAACTGCCCTTGAGTGCTCTTTGTTCTCAATGTGAAGAGCGCTCTGCCTGAGTCACCTTCATGTCTCTGGTTGCTGAGTGACACCAGCGCATCAGCTTCTTCCCTGTCTTTGAATCAGCCCGCCTGCGCAAGGAATGCAAATGCGGGACTGTTTTTCGTGGAAGGGATCAGAACGCGGTAACTATACTCTCAAACAGAATGACTTATGATCAGATACAGGTTGGAGAAAACCTTAACAATGCTTTGCTCACTAACTAAATGGAATTGCTTCACATTTCACAAAGAGAGCAGATTTGTTCGAGCATTTTCGAAGGCAGGTTTGCAGATGGGAGAGCAAGCAAGAAAGCTCCGTTCTTGTCCGTGTAAAAGGCTGCCATGAAAGAGCAAAGCAGTTTCAAACTGGGGACCTTGCGCGTGTTAGGCGAACGTGATGACCACTACACTACCGGAACAAGCCGCAGCCGCAACCACAGCCGCAGCCACCCCCTGTGGCATCCAGCACTGAAAGTTGAAGCCGTTCCACATTTCACCTTTCTGTTTTCAATAGCTCGTTGTTGTCCTGGGTAATTGACATCTTGAAAAAGTTTTTTTGAAAAAAGAGACGTGAATTAGGTGACAAAATATAGAAAAGGATATCGTTAATGTTTGGACGAGATGGAAAAGGCTGGGACAACTTTCCCAGCAGCGTAACGGCTGCGACATGATTTTATGGAAAGGTTGTGAACTGAGTATTTACGTGTTTTACCCAAGCTGGGGTGAGCTGAAAACTCGAGAGCATAGGTTTAAGGTGAGTGGTCTGAAATTGACAAAGGACCTGAGGCACATTTCCCACACACAAGGTTATGGGTGTATGGAATGAGCTACCAGAGGAAGTGGAGGAGGCTATTGCACTCAGAAAATTGCAATGGCAATCGGGTGAGTTTCTGGAATAGGATGGGTTTAGAGGGATTGATGCCAAATGCTGGGGAACGGGACTTGTTTAATTTTGGCTGTGAGGTGAGCATGGATGAGAGACACCGAAGTATGTGCATCCACGCGGTGTACCCCAATAGCCTTGTGTTGCTTACACTGGTTTTAAAGAATTACTTTTCAGCGGAGCTTGCCGTTGCAGTCTGCAGAACAATCATTTAGTCTGTTCGACTGCTCACGGGAAAGGTAGTATTGTGAAACACTGCAGAAACGAACGACTTCCTTACTTTTGCTCCGACTGACCATACTTCGTGAAACTTTCCCAGATCCTCAGTTGAGGATTTTTGCTGCTGCAAGTTACCTCAGAAACCCTGTTAACTCGTAATGTATTGAGTGAATCGCAAACAGAAAACTAACACGGAACACAAACAAAACTGGCATACCTAATGCATGTTCAGACACAGCGAAGCATGAATGCTAAATGTGAGACAGTCCGAGGGCATGAGGCATAAAGTAATCTCACAACTAACAACAGGGCAATTCCAAACTACTCTTTCAAACATACTGAAGCCTTAGTGCACCACCACTTCCCAGACAATGCTGAAAAGAGAGAAAGAAAGAATATAATAAGCAGGGGCCATAAAAAAAGGGAATTTCACCAATCACCGTCTCGATTAGATTACCTTTCCCTTCTGATGTCTCCAGGATGGAAATGAAGGAAATGGGAGAAATTCAATAACAAATGCATTGTATCGATTTTTCCATTCGCCAGAAAGCCAAATAACGATTAATCGACTCACCGCAGGACTTTGTGTCACAACAGCGATGAAATAACAGTCTCCATTCGGTTCCAGTAAAAACCTAACTTGCTTGGAACGTCAAGCGACAGGCAAGGTTGTTCGCGATTTTCTGCACTGGAGGCAAACGCCATCATGACAGCAGAGAAACATCACAACATCTAGCATGTTCTCAACTCCCCTGGAAGCGGGCCAATTTGATTTTTGTTTTGAACATCATCAATTCAGCATTTCTTACAAAGCTGCAGCTTTGGAGTTGATCAGCCGAAATGGCGGTGGTGGGATGCGAACACACGCCCCCCTCGAGACTGGAACCTGGATTCAGCACCTTCGACCGCTCGGCCACCCTACCAACGAGCCAACCACGCCCCCAATTTTCTTGCATTTCCAATTGTCCTGCATAACAACAGATGGAAAGTCACATGCAAACTGTTCCATGGTCCCTCTCCGACTCGCACGGGTGCTGGGATGTGTTTGGCTACAAGTCAATTTCGCAGCAGATAATGAAAGCCCATCAATCCAGACTAAAATCAATAGAAAGCTGAGTCTATCTTCTCAGACTCTTTTCAGCTACAAATGTATCTGTGATTGCGTGAGAATATATGTTCGGTTATGAATTAGTTAAAAAACCATGAGCTGCTTGACATGACTTCAATTTCGATTCTTGCTTTGCTGAAAGATTGCTCGAAACAGGACAATTTTCACGTTTACACGGAACACGAAACACACCGGACTACAGGGCAAATGCACAATGCTGAGCAGGCCGTGTTCCACATCAAACCGTGCAGCATAGTTTCAGTCACTGTGTCTGTTTTGCAGGATAAGAGTCCCAAAGAATGTTCTCCACCCTAAAACCGGAGGTAGCATTACAATCCGAGAACGACAGATCACCTTGGGGCCAGTTCGAGATGCCACTTTCCTTGCCTTTTACCTTGAACGTGCAATTGGCTGCAGGAATGTTCACACCTGGACATGAGCCACATCGATACCGACTGAGTTGGAAACCTGCGTGGGAATCGACGAGAAGCGACTCAATAAATCTTGCTAAATTCCATGGTGTTTATTAGAAATGCAGTTTCTGTTCACCTCAATTTAAAAGGCAGTTTCTGAACATAGTAACTGAAGTCAAAAGGTAATTATCTCACCCCACCCCCACTCCAGGAGAGGTGCTAACTGCCTTTGAGTGCTTTTTGTTCTCGATGTGAAGAGCTCTCACGCATGAGTCACCTTTACGTCTCTCGTTGCTGAGTGACTCACAAAGAAGGAGATTCACCAGAGCTGCAACTGCCTCACTTTCCCACTCGCTCTCCCCATTTACATTTTGCTGCTCGTCAGTGATTTATAGAAAACCAAAAGGATGCGATGTTATTCTGTAGCCTCTCTGTCCATTCCTCCGTTTCAGTTCCAACATGGCTTAGATCTCGGGGCTCACCTTAATACTAGCAACGCTATGAAATCACAAGTCCAGAGGTTCCTCTGAGAGTATAATTTCTTTCATTGCTGTTGCTGATTGAATGAGCCACTAACGTGCGAACTGCTCCAAAACATGATTCAGGACCTCTGGTGCCAATTCTCGCACTTTGAATAACGACAGACAGCTTCCAAATGAGGCCTTGCAGAGACGACTTTGGGCTACATTTGACAGACAGACTAGTTCAGGAATCAGTGGTGCGCTGTGACACCAGCGCATCAACTTATTCTCCGTCTTTGAACCGGTCCGCCTGCGCAAGGAATGCAAATGCGGGACTGTTTTCCGTGGAAGGGATCAGAACGCGGTAACTACACTTTCAAACAGAATGGCATATGATCAGACTCAGGTTGGAGAAAACCATTACAATGCTTTGCTCACTAATTAAGTGGAATTACATCACATTTCACAAAGAGAGCAGATTTGTTCGAGCATTTTCGAAGGCAGGTTTGCAGATGCGAGAGCAAGCAAGCAAGCTCCGTTCTTGTCCGTGTAAAAGGCTGCAATTGAAGAACAAAGCTGTTTCTGCCTAGTTTCGAACTGGGGATCGTTTGCGGATGAGGCGAACGCGATGACCACTACACTACAGAAGCAACCCTAAGCCAGGCATGCGGCGATTCTGTGGCATCCAGCACTGAAAGTTGAAGCCATTCTACGTTTCACCTTTCTTTTTCCAATAGCTCGTTGTTATCCAGGGTAATTGACATCATGAAAAAGTTTTTAAAAATAGCCGTGAAATTGGTGACACAATATAGACAAGGATGTGGTCAATATTTGGACTGTAGAGTGAGGTGGGATAGGCTGGGTCAACTTTCCCGGCAGCATAACGGATGCGACATGATTTTATGGAAGTGTTGTAAACAGAGTATTTACGTGTTTTACCCAAGCTAGGGTGAGTTGGAAACTCGAGAGCATAGGTTTAAGGAGAGTGGTCTGAAATTGACAAAGGACCCCGAGGCACATTTCACACACACAAGGTTATGGGTGTATGGAATGAGCTACCAGAGGGAGCGGAGGAGGCTATTGCACTCAGAAAATTGCAATGGCAATCGGGTGAGTTTCTGGATAGGATGGGTTCAGAGGGATTGAGGCCAAATGCTGGGGAACGGGACTTGTTTAATTTTGGCTGTGAGGTGAGCATGGATGCGATACAGCGAAGTATCTGTTTCCACGCGGTGTACCCCAATAACCTTCTGTTGCTGAAAAGAGAGAAAGAAAGAATATCACATGTATGGGCCTTAAAAAAGTGAATTTCACCAATCACCGTCTCGATTAGATTATCTTTCCATTCCGATGTCTCCAGGACGGAAACGAAGGAAATGGGAGAACTTCAACAACATATTCATTGGAACGATATTCCCATTCGCCAGAAAGCCAAATAACGATGAATCGACTCACCGCAGGACTTTGGTTTAAAACAGCGATAAAAGAACAGTCTCCATTCGGCTCCAGTAAAAACTCAACTTGCCTGGAACGTAAAGCAAGCGTCAAGTGGTTAGTGATTATCTGCAGTGAAGACGAACACCATCATGATAGCACAGAAACTCAACAACATTCACCACGTTTCCACATCACAGTTAATTCCCCTGGGATATCAAGGCAGCATTTTGACAACGTTGATCAGCAGAAATGGCAGTGGTTAGACCGCTCGGCCACACTACCAGACAGCCGGGCTGTCCATTTTCTTGCATTTCGAATTGTGCTCCTGCGTAACCACACAAGCAAAGTCACATGAAAAGGGTTCCATGGTCCCTCTCCGACTCGCACAGCTGCTGGGATGTGCCCGGCTACAATGTCAATTTTGCAACAGATAATGAAAGCCCATCAATCCGGACAAAAATCAATAGTAAGCTGAGTCTATCTTCTCAGATTCTTTTCAGCCAGAAATGTAAATTTGACTGCGTGAGAATATATGTTCGGTTATGATTTGGTCAAATCACCATGAGCTGCTTGACATTACTTCAATTTCGATTCTTGCTTTGGTGAATGATTTCACTGATTGCTCGAAACAGGACAACTTTCACGTTTACACGGAACACGAAACACACCGGACTGCAGGGAAAATGCGTAAGCTGAGCAGGCCCTGTTCCACATCATACCGTGCAGCATAGTTTCAGTCACTGTGTCTGTTCAAGATGCCACTTTCCTTGCCTTTTACCTTAACCGTGCAATTTACTGCAGAGATGTTCACACCTGGACATGAGCCACATGGATATCAACTGAATATGAAACCTATGTGTGAATCGACAAGGAGCGACTCAATAAATTTTGCTAAACTCCATGGTGCTTATTAGAAATGCAGTTTCTGTCCATGTCAATCGAAAAGGCAGTTTCTGAACATAGTTCGGGACACCACCCACGCCCTCCACCTCCTCCAGGATTTTCGCTTCCCCGGTCCCCAACGCCTTATTTTCACTATGGACATCCAGTCCCTGTACACCTCCATCCCCCATCACGAAGGACTCAAAGCCCTCCGCTTCTTCCTTTCCCGCCGCACTAACCAGTACCCTTCCACTGACACCCTCCTTCGACTGACTGAACTGGTCCTCACCCTGAATAACTTCTCTTTTCAATCCTCCCACTTCTTCCAAACTAAAGGAGTTGCCATGGGCACCCGCATGGGCCCCAGCTATGCCTGCCTCTTCGTAGGATATGTGGAACAGTCTATCTTCCGCAACTACACTGGCACCACCCCCCACCTTTTCCTCCGCTACATCGATGACTGTATCGGCGCTGCCTCGTGCTCCCACGAGGAGGTTGAACAGTTCATCAACTTTACTAACACCTTCCATCCCGACCTGAAATTCACCTGGACTGTCTCAGACTCCTCCCTCCCCTTCCTAGACCTTTCCATTTCTATCTCGGGCGACCGACTCAACACAGACATCTATTATAAACCGACTGACTCCCACAGCTACCTGGACTACACCTCCTCCCACCCTGCCCCCTGTAAAAACGCCATCCCATATTCCCAATTCCTTCGTCTCCGCCGCATCTGCTCCCAGGAGGACCAATTCCAACACCGCACAACCCAGATGGCCTCCTTCTTCAAGGACCGCAGATTCCCCCCAGACGTGATCGACGATGCCCTCCACCGCATCTCCTCCACTTCCCGCTCCTCCGCCCTTGAGCCCCGCTCCTCCAACCGCCACCAAGACAGAACCCCACTGGTTCTCACCTACCACCCCACCAACCTGCGCATACAACGTATTATCCGCCGCCATTTCCGCCACCTCCAAACGGACCCCACCACCAAGGATATATTTCCCTCCCCTCCCCTATCAGCGTTCCGCAAGGACCACTCCCTTCGTGACTCCCTTGTCAGATCCACGCCCCCCACCAACCCAACCTCCACCCCCGGCACCTTCCCCTGCAACCGCAGGAAATGTAAAACTTGCGCCCACACCTCCACACTCACTTCCCTCCAAGGCCCCAAGGGATCCTTCCATATCCGCCACAAGTTCACCTGTACCTCCACACACATCATCTATTGCATCCGCTGCACCCGATGTGGCCTCCTCTATATTGGCGAGACAGGCCGCTTACTTGCGGAACGCTTCAGAGAACACCTCTGGGCCGCCCGAACCAACCAACCCAATCACCCCGTGGCTCAACACTTTAACTCCCCCTCCCACTCCACCGAGGACATGCAGGTCCTTGGACTCCTCCACCGGCAGAACACAACTACACGACGGCTGGAGGAGGAGCGCCTCATCTTCCGCCTGGGAACCCTCCAACCACAAGGTATGAATTCAGATTTCTCCAGCTTCCTCATTTCCCCTCCCCCCACCTTGTCTCAGTCGGTTCCCTCAACTCAGCACCGCCCTCCTAACCTGCAATCCTCTTCCTGACCTCTCCGCCCCCACCCCACTCCGGCCTATCACCCTCACCTTGACCTCCTTCCACCTATCCCACCTCCATCGCCCCTCCCCCTAGTCCCTCCTCCCTACCTTTTATCTCAGCCTGCTTGGCTCTCTCTCTCTTATTCCTGATGAAGGGCTTATGCTCGAAACGTCGAATTCTCTATTCCTGAGATGCTGCCTAACCTGCTGTGCTTTGACCAGCAACACATTTGCAGCTCTGAACATAGCAACTGAAGTTGCTGCTCACCCCACCCCCACTCCGGGAGAGGTGCTAACTGCCCTTGAGTGCTTTTTGTTCTCGATGTGAAGAGCTCTCACGCATGAGTCACCTTCACGTCTCTTGTTGCTGAGTGACTCACAAAGAAGGAATTTCAGCAGAGCTGCAACTGCCTCACTTTCCCATTCGCTCTCCCCGTTTAGATTTTCCTGCACGTCAGTGATTTAAAGAAAACCAATAGGATGCGATGTCATTATGTAGCCTCTCTGCCGGTTCCTCCGTTTCAGTTCCAACACGGCTTAGATCTCGGGACGCACCTTAATACTAGCGACGTTATGAAAGCACAAGTCCAAATGTTCCTCTGAGAGTGCAATTTCTTTCATTGCTGTTGCTGATTGAATGAGTCACTAACCAGCGAACTGATCCAAACTATGATTCAGCACATCCGCTGCCAATTCTCGCACGTTGAATAATGACAGACAGCTACCAAATGAGGTCTTTCAGATACGACTTTGGGCTACATTTGACAGACAGACTAGTTCAGGAATCCGTGGTGTACTGTGACACCAGCGCGTCAGCTTCTTCCCTGTCTTTGAACCGGACCGCCTGCACAAGGAATGCAAATGCGGTACTGCTTTTGGTGGAAGATTCAGAACGCGGTAACTGCACTCTGAAGCAGAATGTCATATGATCAGACCCAGGTTGGAGAAAAAACTTTACAATGCTTTGCAAACTAATTTAATGGAATTGCTTCACATTTCACAAAGAGAGCAGATTTGTTCGAGCATTTTCGAAGGCAGGTTTGCAGATGGGAGAGCAAGCAAGAAAGCTCCGTTCTTGTCCGGGTAAAAGGCTACAAATGAAGAACAAAACTGTTTCTGCCCAGTTTCGGACTGGGGACCTTGCGCGGGTTAGGCGAACGCGATGACCACTACACTACAGAAACTGGCTTCAGCCGCGCGCGCTGCGGCTCTGTGGCATCCAGCACTGAAAGTTGAAGCCATTCTACGTTTCACCTTTCTTTTTCCAATAGCTCGTTGTTATCCAGGGTAATTGACATCTTGAAACAGTTAAAAAAAAGACGTGAAATTAAAGACAAAATATAGGAAAGGATGTCGTCAACGTTTGCACTGTGGATTGAAGTGGAATAGGCGGGGACAACTTTCCCGGCAGCATAACGGCTGCGACATGATTTTATGGAAGTGTTGTAAACTGAGTATTTACGTGTTTTACCCAAGCTAGGGTGAGTTGGAAACTCGAGAGCATAGGTTTAAGGTGAGTGCTCTGAAATTGACAAAGGACCCCGAGGCACATTTCCCACTCACAAGGTTATGGGTGTATGGAATGAGCTACCAGAGGAAGTGATGGAGGCTATTGCACTCAGAAAATTGCAATGGTAATCGGATGAGTTTCTGGATAGGATGGGTTCAGAGGGATTGAGGCCAAGTGCTGGGGAACGGGACTTGTTTAATTTTGGTTATGTAGTGAGCATGGATGAGATACAGCGAAGTATCTGTTTCCACGCGGTGTACCCCAATAAACTTGTGTTGCTTACACCGGTTTTAAAGGATTACGTTTCAGCGGAGCTTGCCGTCGCAGTCTGTAGCACAATCATTTAGTCTGTTCGACTGTTCACGGGAAAGGTAGTATTGTGAAACACTGCAGAAACGAACGACTTCCTTACTTTTGCTCCGACTGACCATACTTCGTGAAATTTTCCCAGATCCTCAGTTGAGGATTTTTGCTGCTGGAAGTTACTTCAGAACCCGTGTTAACTCGTAACGTATTGAGCGAATCGCAAACAGAAAGCATTTAACACGGAACACAATCAAAGCTGGCATACCTAATGCATATTCAGACACAGCGAAGCATGAATGCTAAATGTGAGAGAGTCCGAGGTCAAGAGGCATAAAGTAATCTCACAACTAACAACAGGGCAATTCCAAACTTCTCTTTCAAACATACTGCACCACCACTTCCCAGACAATGCTGAAAAGAGAGAAAGAACGAATATCATAAGTATGGGCCATAAAAAAGTGAATTTCAACAATCACAGTCTCGATGAGATTACCTTTCCCTTCTCATGTCTCCAGGACGGAAACGATGGAAATGGGAGAAATTCAATAACATATTCATTGTAACGATTTTCCCATTCGCCAGAAAGCCAAATAACGATGAATCGACTCACCGCAGGACTTTGTGTCACAACAGCGATGAAATAACAGTCTCCATTCGTTTCCAGTAAAAACTCAACTTGCCCGGAACGTCAACCAAGCGCTGAGCTGTTTGCGATTTTCTGTAGGAGATGCGAACACCATCATGACAGGAGAGAGACTTCACAACATTCAGGACGTTTCCACACGACAGTTAATTCCACTGGAACATCATTGCAGCGGGCATCGAAGCAGCATTTTAACAGTGCGGCAACTGATCAGCTGAAATTGCAATGGTGGGATTTGAACCCACGCCCCTTTCAGGGCTGAAACCTAGATTCAACGCTTTAGACCGCTTGGCCACACTACCAAACAGCCCAGCTAGCCATTTTCTTGCGTTTCGAATTGTACTCCTGCATTACCACACATGCAAAGTCACATGAAAAGGGTTCCATGGTCCCTCCCCGACTCGCACAGCTGCTGGGATGTGCCCGGCTACAATGGCAATTTCGCAGCAGATAATGAAAGCTCATCAATCCAGACAAAAATCAATGGTAAGCTGAGTCTATCTTCTCAGACTCTTTTCAGCCAGAAATGTATCTTTGACTGCGTGAGAATATATGTTCCGTTCTGATTTGGTCAAATCACCATGAGCTGCTTGACATTACTTCAATTTCGATTCTTGCTTTGCCGAATGATTTCACGCATTGTTCGAAACAAGACAACTTTCACGTTTACACGGAACACGAACCACACGGGAATACAGGGAAAATGCACAAAGCTGAGTAGGCCGTGTTCCACATCATACCGTGCACTATATTTTCAGTCACTGTGTCTGTTTTGCAGGATAAGAGTCCCAAAGAATGTTCTCCACCCTAAAACCGGAGGTAGCATTGCAATCCGAAAACAACAGATCACATTGTGAGGATGATCTGACCTCGGGGCTAGTTCGAGTTGCCACTTTCCTTGCCTTTTACCTTAACCGTGCAATTTGCTGCAGAGATGTTCACACCTGGACATGAGCCACATGGATACCAACTGAGTTGGAAACCTGTGTACGAATCGACGAGAAGCGACTCAATAAATTTTGCTAAATTCCATGGTGCTTGTTCGAAATGCAGTTTCTGTTCACCTCAATTTAAAAGGCAGTTTCTGAACATAGTAACTGAAATCAAAAGGCAATTATCTTACCCCACCCCCACTCCGGGAGAGGTGCTAACTGTACTTGATTGCTTTTTGTTCTCGATGTGAAGAGCTCTCAAGTCTGACTCACATTCACGCCTCTTGTTGCTAAGTGACTCAAAAAGAAGGAGTTTCACCAGAGCTGCAACTCCTTCACCTTCCCACTCGCTCTCCCCGTTTACATTTTCCTGCTCATCAGTGATTTAAAGAAAACCAAAAGGATGCGATGTTATTCTGCAGCCTCGTTGTCGATTCCTCCGTTTCAATTCCAACATGGCTTAGATCTCGGGGCGCACCTTAATACTAGCGACGCTATGAAAGCACAGGTCCAGAGGTTCCTCTGAGAGTGCAATTTCTTTCATTGCTGTTGCTGATTGAATGAGCCACTAACGTGCGAACTGCTCCAAAACATGATTCAGGACTTCTGGCGCCAATTCTCGCACTTTGAATAACGACAGACAGCTTCCAAATGAGTTCTTTCAGATACGACTTTGGGCTACATTTGACAGACAGACTAGTTTAGGAATCAGTGGTGCACTGTGACACCAGCGCGTCAGCTTCTTCCCTGTCTTTGAACCGGTCCGCCTGCGCAATGAATGCAAATGCGGTATTGTTGTTCGGGGAAGGATCGGTAACTACACTCTCAAACTGAATGGCACATGATCAGAAGCATTTTGTAGAATATCTTTACAATGCTCTGCACAGTAATCAAATGGAAATGCATAGCATTTCACTACGAGAGCAGATTTGTTCAAGCAAATTCGAAGGCAGGTTTGCAGATGGGGAAGCAAGCAAGAAAGCTCCGTTCTTGTCCATGTAAAAGGCTGCAGATGAAGAAGAAAACAGTTTCGACCGCGGGAACCTATCTTGCGGAAGGTGAACGTGATGATCACTATGCTACAGAAACAAGCCCACAGCCGCCCCTGCTGCAGCTCCGTGGTATCCGACAGTGAAAGGTGAAGCCATTCTACCTTTCACCTTTCTGTTTCCAATCGCTCGTTGTTTCATGGGACTTGTTTAATTTTGGCTATGTGGTATGCATGGATGAGATACACCGAAGTATCTGTTTCCACGCAGTGTAGCCCAATAACGTTGTGTTGCTTACACCGGCTTTAAAAGGATAACGTTTTAGCAGAGCAGGCCGTCGCAGTCTGTGGCACAATCATTTAGTCTGTTCGACTCCTCACTGGAAAGGCAGTATTGTGAAACACTGCAGAAACGAAGGGCTTCCTTACTTTTGGTCTGACTGACCATACTCTGTGAAATTTTCCGAGATCCTCTGTTGAGGAGTTTTTGCAGCTGGAAGTTACCTCAGAAAGCCTGTTAATTCGTAATGTATTGAACGAATCGCAAAACAGAAAACATTTGACACGGAACACAAACAAAACTGGAAGACCAAATGCATTTTCAGATACAGTGGGCATGAATGCTAAATGTGAGACACTCCGAGGGCATGAGCCATAAAGTAATCACACAACTAACAACAGGGCAATTCCAAACTAGTCTTTCAATCATACTGGAGCCTTAGTGCACCACCATTTCCCAGACAATGCTGAAAAGAGAGAAAGAAAGAACATAATAAGAATGAGCCACAAAAAGTGAATTTCACCAATCACAGTCTCGATAAGATTACCTTTCCCTTCCGGTGTCTCCGGGACGGAAACGAAGGAAATTGGAGAAATTCAATAACATATGACATCAAAATTCATCGGAACAATTTTCCCATTCGCCAGAAAGCCAAATAACGATGAATCGACTCACCGCAGGACTTTGTTTCACAGCAGCGATGAAATAACAGTCTCCATTCGGTTCCAGTAAAATCTCAACATGCTTGGAACATAAAGCAACAGTACAGCTGTTTGCAACTCTCCACGCACGAGGCGAACACGATCATGACACCAGGGACCAAATGGCGCTTTCCCACTACACAGTTAATTCCCCGGGAAGCAAATCGAATTTGGTTCTGGACAGAACTACATCAGTGGTGGCAACAGTATTTCAGCGAGCTGCGCCGTTGCAGTTGATCAGTAGCAATGGCAGTCGGTGGGATTCGAACCCACGCCCCTGTCGAGACTGGAGCCTAAATCCAGCGACTTAGACCGCTCGGCCACACTACCAACTGCGACAGTCGCCCATTTTCTTGCATTTCCAATTGAGCTCCTGCATTACAACAGATGGAAAGTCAAGTGAAAAGGGTTCCATGATCCCTCTCGGACTCGCACTGCTGCGTGGATGTGCCCGACTACAATATCAATTTCGCAGCAGATAATGATAGCCCATAAATCCGGATAAAAATCAATGGTAAGCTGAGGCTATCTTCTCAGACTCTTTTCAGCTACAAATGTATCTGTGAGTGCGTGAGCATACATGTTCGCTTATGATTTGGTCAAATAGCCATGAACTGCTTGACATTACTGCAATTTCGATTCTTACTTTGCTAAATGATTTCACCCATTGCTCGAAACAGGACAACTTTCACGTTTACACGGAACATGAAACACACCGGAGAACATGGAAAGTGCACAAAGCTGAGCAGGCTGTGTTCCACATCATACCGTGCAGCATCGTTTCAATCACTGTGTCTGTTTTGCAGAATAAGAGTCCCAAAGAATGTTCTCCACCCTAAAACCGGAGGTAGCATTACAATCCGAGAACGACCGATCACATTGTGAGGATGCTCTGACCTCGGGGCCAGTTCGAGATGCCACTTTCCTTGCCTTTTATGCAATTGGCTGCAGGGATGTTCACACCTGGACATGAGCCACATCGACACCAACTGAGTTGGAAACCTGCGTGGGAATCGACGAGAAGCGTCTCAATAAATCTTGCTAAATTCCTTGGTGCTTATTAGAAATGCAGTTTCTGTTCACCTCAATTTAAAAGGCAGTTTCTGAACAGAGGAACTGAAGTCAAAAGGTAATTATCTCACCTGACCCCCACTCCGGGAGAGGTGCTAACTGCACTTGATTGCTTTTTGTTCTCGATGTGAAGAGCTCTCACGCCACACACAAGTTTGTGCATGTATGAAATGAGCTACCAGAGCAAGTGGAGGAGGCTATTGCAGTGAGAAAATTGCAATGGTAATCGGATGAGTTTCTGGATAGGATTGAGGCCAAATACTGGGGAACGGGACTTGTTTAATTTTGGCTATGTGGCGAGCATGGATGAGTAACACCGAAGTATCTGTTTCCACGTGGTTTACCCCAATAACGTTGTGTTGCCTACGCCGGATTTAAAGGATTACCATCATGGCAGCAGGGACATTTGGCAATGTTGGTTGGTTATGTCATTGAAAGTCTTTGTCCAGCGGGTGTGCCACAGTGATCTGTGCATTATGGGCATTAATTGCTCGGATGTGAAAGCAGAAGGTATCATTATTAGCTTTGCAGATGAAAGGAAAGGTGAGAGTGTTGTCCACAGTGTGAGGATGGTCTCAGGCTACAGTCTGAAGGTTGAGGCTGAGACAGAATTTCAAGAGAGTAATTTCAATTTATAAGCAGGCAAGAGCACAGCAGGCATTAAGGGAAAACTATCAATTAAACTGCATTTACCTCAATGTAAAAGGCTTGAAAAGTAAGGCAGATGAACACTCGGTTGGTTGGGATCATGGGAATGTTAAATTACAGTAGTTACAGAAACATAGCTGAGTGAGGGCCTTGACAGGCAGCTCAAAGTTCCAGGGCACAGATGCTATAGGAAGGATAGAATGGGAAGCAAGAGAGGAGGGGGATTGGTGATTTTGATCAGTGAAAACATCACTGCAGCACTTAGAGAGCATATTCCTCGAGAACGGCCAGCGAAGCTTTATTCATGGAACTGAGAAATACGGCTGGATGATCAGTTTGATAGACGGTAGTACAGGTCCGCAGTAGTCAGCGGGAAATTGAGCAGCAAATACGTCGGAGATCTCAGATATCTGTAAGAATGATAGGGTTGTAATGGTCGGGGATTTTAACTTTCTAATCTCGACTTCCTGCAGCAGGGTAGGGGTTGCGCACCTCGAGACTTGCTGTGGGGAAAAAGGGGAATCCAGCAGAAAACAGTACAACGAGCGCACTGTCACACCAATGCCCCACCCTCCCCCTTCCCACGGTCACCTTCTACCCCAAGTGTAACAGAGTCTGTGGAAGGCCAAATCGATCTGTACACCCACCAACAGATTCCACTGAGAATGGAAGAGAATCAGCCATGTCTGTGACCCATTATCAATGAGATGGTGAGATAGGAAGATTGAATTCATTCGCTATTATCCCAGTGCATTTGTTACAAATTCCAATAATTCTCTGTTAATGCAGTGTCTAAAACTGGAATGCTTATAAGGGGCCCTGAACACCTGTCCGTCCACTTCTGTGTTCTGATCCTTATTACCCAGAATTTGGTCTCTGACTGTTTGATAATCTGAAGCCACATATTGTCTTAGCCATCTATTGCAATCTCTAATGGTGAGAGTTCCCCGTTCTGCTTCCCATTCTGCCTGACGTTCCACAATGTTGTGCCCTGTGAATATTAATACCTCTCCGTTTTGTTCACCTTGTGACCGTGTCTCCGTGATGGTGATTAGATAGTAATCACAAGTCACACGAGCAAATCCCTTATTGCAAATGCTTCATGCATTCAAATTAAGAAGCATTAATTTACATTTAAAATCACAATTTCCTGTTACAAACTTATCTGTTGATGTACAATTTTACTTAAACTCAGTGTATTCCTGTTTCTTTCTGTTTCTCCTCAGCCACATCCCCATGTTTCAATACTTCAACATTTCTCTATGGAATTGGGAATTTCCTTTCAGCTGAGCCCTGTCCCTCATTTTCTGTGTCAGTTTAAAGCACTCTACATAATCCCGGTCATATGATTGACCAGGTCCCAGCGCTGTACCATCCCTGTAAAATAGCTGACTCCTCTCTGAGTACTGGTAGCAGTGCTCGCTGCAGCAGAACCACTTCTTTTGACACCATGGTTTCATCCTGATACCTTCCTGCACTCTTTGATATCACTCAATAACTCTCCATGAGGTATCCCTCACTGTGTGGGTCTATCTGCTGCCTCTGTCAATGCCTCTCGCTCTTACAGCTGGCCTAAGATCCTGAGATAACAGAATTCTTCACTCCAGAGAGAGGAGGCAACAGAAGTCTGGGACGGAGACTGGCTTTCTCTAGATCTCTGCTGGACTCAGTGCTCCTCTATATGAGTAATCCTCACTGCATCATTCTAATTAGCCATTCTGTCTGTTTCTCTGTCTCCTGCAGATACTCAGTATATTCCAACTCCTGTCTCATCCATCACCACATTGAAGATGGTTGGTCAGCCAGAGAGAGATTGAGAGGCAGATCTAAACCTTTAGTAAATTCTGCAACCAGTAAAATCACTCACAGTAAACTGCACAGGGATGAGTTAGTGGCCTGCACCTTTAGACCAGGAACACAAGACTCAGATATAATGCTGGTCACTACAAATCTTTGTACCTTTAACATCCTCCCCTTATGACTACAATAGTCATTACCATTACCTTCATATGCTGCCCTAATTCTGTCAGTGACTCTCACCATGTCCCATCCCTACAGCCCACCATTTTTCTGAATATCCTCCTTAAAAAGCTCCCTATCTATGTCACCTGTTCCAGCCTCCACAATTCTCCTTATCATTGGAAAAAACCTTCCATTCAAAGCTGATCAACTATCCTCTAACTCTCCTGATCGATCTAACTACTTTTAGTTGTGATACTCTCATTATCTCTGCAAAATACTATCCAACAGGATTTAAAGCCCTCCCTGCCGTTGTATGGTCCTCCCATCCATACAACAGTCCCTGTCTTTGTAACATTGTCCTGCATCTTTCAACCTCCTGTTTGCTGAATCCTCTTCAGGCACTGCACTTACTCTATTTCTGTCACTTTCCCCTCGTCTTCGAAACCGCCATCTGTCTGATACCATGCAGTCTCTGCAGCGCTCCCTCTCTCTAATCACCAACTGCCTCTACAACCCTCCCTACATCTTTAACTCTTCCAGCCCCTTCAGCACCTTATATAAATGGAAGCGCCCCGTTTGCCAAGGCTACTCCAGTTCTGACAATATCTGTCAGAATCTGAAGTCCACACTTACTCTAACCTGCAATTCTCTCTCTAATCCATTAACATCTGCAGCCACCACTGCTGTGTATACTTTTCTTCAGTCCTGCAGTCCCATTAAGCTTCACAAGCTTGCATTAACTAAAGCCTGTGTATCTTAGTAATGTCCTAAAAACTTTCATGTCTCTGTAAACTGCTCCAAATTGTCCACTATCTCCATAAACATCTACAGTTCATAAAGCTGTCCCCTTCTGTATAACCTCTTCCAGTCCTGTCAGCATCCCAAATCTATGGAGCCCCTTTAATGTTCCCTTGTTGTGTAATCACTTTAAGACCCTGACGAATTCCTGATCTTATCACCAACTGCAATCTTTGTGACTGTCCAGTTCCAATAAGACTCACTTTCAGTGCCAACTCATCCAGTCTCTACATCCATCTATAATCTCCTTATCCTTCTCCAATTCTTTGATGCTAATTAAATTTAATTTCACCATCTTTCCCTCCACCCTCCCGACCACAGGAAACTCTTTCAGGTTGTGCAACACTCCCCATCTGTGTAACTGTCTCCAACCCAGCAACCTGGCATTCTCCCTTGCCTTTCTATCTATGTAGTCTCCAGGACCGAGAGGCCCGCTTGTATCTGTAAGCATCTTCAGTCATTACAATCTTCCATATCTCTGTTAGTATACACGGTTCTCTTCTCCCTGAAACACCCCCTGTCTCTACCTCTCAGTCTGCCTGCCTCTCCCTACATCCATACCTATCCCTATCTCCAGAATGTAATCCAACTCCGTCTATCACTGTAAATTCCTCCAATCACCAAACACCTTCGTCCCATTGACATTCTTGACCAGATGTAACTCTGTTTAACTCTAGCATCCTCGAGCCCCTGTAAGCCTCCCTAAATCTGTAACCTCTTCTCATCTGTTCAGCCCCCCACTACTGAGGAATGACTCTCTGCATTCGCCATAAGGCAGATGGAATGATAGTGAACAGACGTAATGGAACCGTCATTCCGGAGATGTAGCTGCAGAATGACCATCGCTGGGAAGGGAATATTGAAGGGTTGTTGGGATCTCGGCAGGCTAGGCAAAAAGCCAGCAAGTTGTGAAGAAAGGATGAGATTAGTGCATTAATGAGACAATCATGTGGATCTGAAGATCAAATGTTGGAATCTATTTGGGTGGAGCTGAGAATACACAAGCAGCAGCAGCCATTAGCAGGAATTCATTTGTAGGCACCAGGCAGAGATGGTAATGTCAATATGGTTACGGTCAGGACACTGAATATACTTGTAGCAAGGACAGTACAGTAACTGTGTGTGACAGTGGTCTCCATCCCGACTAGATATCAGGGCTGTATCGGATAGAATCCAGGATTACATATGAGATGTTTTTCTATAAGATCATATCAAGGAGCCAGCCACAAAATTGTCTATTGTAGATTAAATGCAGTGTGATTATAAATATCTCATAATCTCATTATAAAGGAGTTTTGTGAGCAGTGACCCACAATGTTATAATGTAGATATGGTGTTTGAGTTAAGACCATGAGATGTAGGAGTGTGGGCGGTCCTCTAAGCAGAAATGTGTGTGAAGTTTTGAAGTGGCTTTTACACAGAAACATGAACAGGCAGAGAATAGAGGGATATGGATCATGTGCAGGCAGGTGGTATATGTCGAGAACAGCACCATGGACAAGCACAGCCATGGTGGTCCGAAGGGTCTATAGCTGTGCAGTACTGTTCTATTTTCTAACTTCCCAGCATCTACCATGTCAACGCCCTTCAGAATCTTGGAAGTTACATTCAATTCCTGTCTCATTTTTCTAAACATCAATGGGTTCAACCTCAATCTCCTTCACCTCTTCCCATTTGAAAGTTCATCCATTCTCAGGATTAGCCGAGTTGCCCTTCTGTGGCCTGCCTCCGTTGGAAGGATATCTTTCCTTCGGGCACTCATGCCGTTCATAATATTGTAGGTGTGGTCTGACTCGTATCTTGTATAGTTTTTGCAAGACAACATTCCCTTTGCAATAAGTGGCCGCATTGCATTTGCCTTCTCTAATACCTGCTGAGCCTGGGAGCTACCTTTTACAGATTGACAAACATGAACTCCGTCAACCCCTTCTGCTGTCAGTCTGAAACCAAATCGTGTTAGCCTGACAGCATGCTGATATACTTTAGAAAGGATATGTGAATAAACAATAATTGGACCCTTAGAAACACATTTTGTAAAATAAAATGTGTTTTTGAACCAGTTGGACTTTATTTGTTGTTGTAAATATAAATGGCAGAATAGATAAGCGTGTAGGTGGGGCGGGTTGTTATGAGGGATACGTTCTATGTGAATTTTCAGAAGCCTTTATGTAAGTTTCAGTAAGGGCTGAGGGGTAACTTATTCAAGGATAGTGCCCATTAAATATAAATAAGATCTTCTATGTGTAGAAACAGAGGATTTGGATGTGATATTAACCAAAACAAATCTTGTGGAGAAAGACATGGAAGCTCAGGAACTTTGGGAAATAATAGTGATGCCTTGGAAAGAATCATCAACAGAGAATATAAAGTGCTGGAATCTTAAAACAAATAAAGGTAGATCCATCCTCAGTAGCTCATTAGGTCGAACCTAGATTTTTTTTTGTGGGAAGCGAGGGAAGAGATTGCAGTATCCCTAACAAAGATAGTTATATTTTCAACAGACACAGTGAGGTGTCGGAAGACTGCAGGGCGGCTAATGCTGTTTCATCACTTAAAGGTTGCAGAGAAAAGCCAGGAAATTACAGCCCCGTGAGCCCAATGATGGGGAACTTGTTGGAGGAGATTCTGATAGAAAGGAGCGATGCATATTTAGAAGGCAAGGGTTGATTCAAGATGGTCAGCATGGCTTTGTGAGTGGGAAACCGTGTTTCACAAACCGGAGTGACTCTTTGAGGAGGTGGCCAAAGATGGATGAAGGCAGAGCAGTGAACATTGTCGAAATGGTCTTTAGTGACATATTTAACACTGTTCGAAGGGATGTAGACTATCTAGTCAAGATGAACAAGGAAGCTTATTTAAGGTTGACGAAGCAAGGACAGACATGGCTTTGTAGAGTTACGTGGAGAAACATGGTGGCTCATAGGTCCAGAGACCAGATTTTGATTCCAGCCTCAGGTAGCTGTCTGTCTGGAGTTTGCACATTCTCCCCATGTCTGTGTGGATTTCCTCCAGGTGCTCCGGTTTCCACCAAAGATGTGCAGGTTGGGTGACTCAGCCATGGTAAATTACCCATCGTGTTCACGAATGTGTAGGTTTGGTGCATTAGTCAGGGCAAATGGGGAGTAATGAGGTGGGGGAATATTTCTGAGTGGGATACGCTTTAGAGTAAGCATATAGAATTGTTGAGCCAAATGGCCTGTTTCCACACTCTAGGGATTCTTTGAAGGTAGCTAGAAAGGAACTAAGAATTGACTTAGGGCAGCTACAAGGGGGCATTACAAAACATTAAGCAAGGATTAAGGAAAACACTAAGGCATTCTCCACTTATGTGAGGAATAAGAGGATGTCCAGATTGAGTGTAGGGCCGGTCAGGCATAGTGGAGGGAACTTGTGTCTGGAGGCAGAGGAGATGGGGAGGTCCTTAATGAATACTATGCCTCAGTAGCCACTACTGTGAGGGACCTTGTTGTTTGTGAGAACAGCGTGAAAAGAACTAATGTATGTCAACAGGTTGATGTTAAGAATGCGTATTTGCTGAGAATTATGTAAAACATAAGGATAGATAAATCCTCTGGGCCAGACGGGATGTTTCCAAAGTTACTGAAGGTAGCGAGGGAAGAGATTTTTGTGCTGTTGGTGAGGACCACTACACTCACTGTCCACTGGTGTCGTACCAGAAGATTGGAGGATGGCAAATGTTATTACCTTGTTTGAGAAAGGCAATATAATTAATCCTGGGAATTACAGACCATTTAGTCTTATGCCTGTGGTGGGCTGATTATTGGAGATGCCTCTGAGAGACAGGATTTATAATTCCTTGGAAAACCATAGTTTGATTAGTGATAGTCAGCATGGTTGTGTAAGGGGCAGGTCATGCCTTACAAATCTTATTGAATCCTTTGAGAATGTGACAAAACACGTTAATGGCTCATTCAGAAAGTACGGAAGCATGGGTTACAGGGAAACCTGCCATCCTGGACACTGAATTCCTGGCCCATAGAAAACAGAGGGTGATAACAGATCGAAATCACTCAGATGCAGGTCGGTAACCAGTGGTGTTGTGCAGGGATCGGTTTTAGAACCTCTGCTTTTTTTAATTTTAAAAAAAAATGACTTGGAAGTGGGTATGGAAGAGTGGGTTAATAAGTTTGTCAATGCCAAGAGGTTGCTGGAGTGGTGTATAGTGTGGAGGGGGGTTGTAGGCTGCAACGGGACATTGACAGGATGCAGAGCTGGGCTGAGAAGTGGCAGATGGAGTTCAACCTCGAAAAATGTGAAGTGATTCATTTTGGAAGGTCGAAAACGAATGCAGAATGCAGGGATAAAGGCAGGACATTTGGCAATGTGGAGGAACAGATAGACCTTGGGGTAGACATATAGAGATCCCACCAAAGTTGCCACACAAGTTGATAGGAATGTTAAGAAGGAATATGTTGTGTTGGCTTTCATTAGCTTAGTTTTAAAGCTGAGGTTATGCTGCACCTCTGTGTAGCCCTGGTTTTACCCCACTTGGAATATTGTGTTCAGTGCTGGTCCCCTCATAACAGGAAGGATGTGGAAGCTTTATAGATGGTAAAGAGGAGATTTACCAGGATGCTGCCTGGACTGGAGTACATGTCTTATGAAGAAAGGTTGAGGGAACGAAGGCTTTTCTCATTGGAGTGAAAAAGGGTGAGTGGGTCTTGGAGGAGGTGAACAAGACGATGAGAGGTATAGAGAGAGTGAATAGTGAGATGTTATTTTTCCCCGTGGCAGAAAATGGCTATCACAAGATGGTAGAATTTTAAGTGAATTGAGGATGGTTAAGGGGATATTTCAGAGGTAGGTTCTTTGCACAGAGGGAGTTGGATGGGTGGAATGCACTGCCGGTGGTGGAAGTAAAATCGAAAATTATATACATTTGGGACATTTAATAGGCTCTTGGATAGTCACAAGGATGGTATTAAATCAGCAGTTTGCAGGTTAGTTTGATCTTGCAGTCGGATTAAAGGTTGACATGACATCATGGCTGAAGGGACATGTACTGCACTCTTCTGTGTTCTACGTTCCATATGGTAAACTGGGTAATAAGCTCAGATCAGTGTAAAAGGATATGGCATTCAGGAGAAGGTAGTGAACTGGATACAAAATTGGCTTGATGGTAGGAGACAGAAGGGGGTGGGAAACGTATTGTTTTTCTGACTGGAAGCATGTGACTTGCAGTGTCGTGGTTGCAGAGTTGTTTGTCATTTGGATACATGGTTTGGATAGGATTATTGGTTCCTGGTAAGTAAGGTTTTTTGGGTGACACTGAAATTGGTGACACAACGAAGAACCAACAGGATGAACAGGACTGATGGCATAGTGGGCTGAAGAATAGCAGATGGAGTTTAATTAGGTAAATGTGATTTGTTCCATTTTGATGAAACAAACCAGGGTGGGACTTGTTCAGTTAATGTTCGGGCCCTGGGTAGTGTCGTCAATCAGAGACCCAGGCACACAGTTCTTTGAAAGTGGTGTCACAGGTAGACAGGCTGGTGAAGCAGGTGTTTGGGATAGTTACCTTCATTGGTCAGAGCATTGAGAGTAGGAGTTGGGACGTCATGTTGTATCTGTACAAGACATTGGTGAAGCCACCATGAAAGCGTTGTTGATTAGCAGGAAGATCTCATCTGGTTCAGTGACCTCTTTTTAACGTAGAACATCTGACATTCTCACCTGGACTGGCCAACAAGTGACTCCAGATCCACATCAATATGGCTGACTCTGAGCTGTCCTCTGGATAATTAGTAGTGAGGCAAAGATTTCTAGCCCAATCAGCCACATCCACATTCCATGAATGAATAAATGCAAGTACATATCTTCCCTCCCTACCACTGCAAACCCCTCCAGCTGCAGCCATCGTCGCCGGGTGTCTGTCTGGGGCTCTAGTTTGGATCGGTGTTGGCCATTGGCTCTCTTAATGGCTCTGCGAAGGCCATACTTGGATTACTTATATTCAAGTGGGTCTCCTGATCAGAAGGCCTCACTCCTTGTTTTTTGCAGGTTCTGTATATCCTGATTCATCCAGGGTTTCCTGTTGGGGAATCCCGGGTTGACTGCCTCGGTGTGCAGTCCTCCACACACTTGCTGATAAAGCCTGTGACAGTGGTAGCATACTTGTTCAAGGTACCTGCGGTCTGTATGAACACGACCCAATCAGCTGATTCCAGACAGCCCCAGAGTTGATCCTCCGCCTCCTACAACCAGCACTGGACCTGTATCCGCGAGGAGGTCTCCTGCTTGAGCTTATGCCTGTAAGCTGGGAGAAGACACATGGCTGAAATGAGGATGAGGGTGGAGTGGTCAGCATCGTTCCCAGTGGTGTAACAGTGGTTTAAAAATTGCCCCTGATGGTATCTGGGCAACACCTTCCTCAGATTGACTTGATTGAAGTCACCAGTTACAATACACAGGGAGTCGGGGTGTTCTGTCTCCAGGGTGTTAGTGATGGAGTACAGCCCATCCAGAGCTTCCTCCCCCTCTGCTTGTGGTGGTATGCACGCAGCAGTTAGTGTAGTAGCAGTAAAATCCCGTGGTAGAGTGGACATTGGAATATTATTTTACTGGCAGGAGAGATTAAGATCCGAATAGCACCAGAGTTGAGTAATTGGAAGCCTGTTTAGAAATGAGACAAGGAGAAACCTCTTCACCCAGAGAGTGGTTTCTTGAACAAAGGAACCACATTAGCTATCATCCAGTCATTCGGCACTTCGCTGGTGGTCAGCAAAGTATTAAATATATCCACCAGGGCCCCAGCAATCTCCTCCCTTACCTCCATTAGCAGCCTTGGATACATTGCATTGGGCACCGGGGATTTCACCACCTTTATGCCTGTGAAAACATTTAATACCTCATCTTTATTGATCTTACCATGTTCTAGAATCTGATCATCCCGACTGAAATCCGCAGCTACAATGTCTTTCCCCTTTGTGAGTACAGGTGGGAAGTATTCATTGAAGACCTCATATACTTCCTCTGGCTCCATGCACAGAATGTCCCTTTATGTGTCTAACAGGTCGTACCCTTTAGCTGGGAACATTTTTACTGTAACAAAACAAATAACATACCTTGTGGCTTTTCCTTACTAGTATCTGCCAAGGATATTTCATGCCCATTGATTGCCCCTTTTTTTTAAGAACCCCCTTGCACTCTCTCTACATTTGAAGGGCTTCACCTGTGTTTTTTTTTAATTGTACTGTATTTTCTTTATCAAACTCACGATATCGCTTAATCAGTATTCGCCGGACCTGCTGCCTTTTCCATTCACTGTTCCCGGGACACACTGGCCCGGAATTCTCACTGTATCATTTTAAAATACTCCCACTTTCCGATTGTATCCTCAACTGCATATAATTCCTCCCAGTGTTTGGTTGTCTGATCCTGTCTAATGATAGTGATTAAGTTGAATGATAGTGATAATCAAATGACAAGTGGCCTTTCCCAAATTTAGACACTTAACTTCTGCACAATCCTTACCTCTTTACACAATAACATTGAAACTTAGAGTTATGATCACTATCCCCAAAAATCTATCTAATCCATATCTCTGTCATCATGTCCAGTACCGACAGCCAATCCTGTCTCTGTGACATCCCTCAGACGTTACCAACCTTCCCATCTGTGTACCTTATCCACGCTGCACAGCACATGATATCACTGTAACTTTCTCCAGTCATCAGAGGACTCCTCCATCCTGTCCTATCCACCTCATTGCCTCTAACCTTTTAACATCCCTCTCAACCTCCTCATCTGTATAAAGTCCTCCAGTCCCGACAGCCTTTCCTACCAATCCTCCCTTTGTGTAACATTATCAAACCACCTGACCCTTCTCCGCATCTGTAACCTCACTTAATCTTTACAATCTTGTTGGAGTTGGAGACAAAATTACCTTGGACAAAGAAGTCAACAGGGTTTGGAAGATCTTAATCTCTCCTGCCAGTGAAATAATATTCCAATGTTCACTCTACCACGGGATTTTACTGCTGCTACACTAACTGCTGTGTACGTACCACCACAAGCAGAGGGTGAGGAAGCTCTGGATAGTCTGTTTCAAATGGGGTATTGCAAGGGTAGGTGCTGCACCCCTCATTGTAATTCAGTTGAAAATGTCAATGGTGCGATTAGTATTTTTGCAGATGATAAAAATTTTGGTGGAGTTGTTAAGAACGAGTAAGGATATCAAATGATACACCAATCAATACATCAGCTGGAAAAAGAATGGGCAGAGAAATGATAAATTGAACTAATTGTATAAACTCTTGAATGGGTACACGGATGATAGTAAAATGAGTTAAGTGTAGGTTTGTTTGATCTTAGAGGAGGATAAAAGGTCAGCATGACATAAAGGGCCGAAGAGTCTTGTACTGATCTGCATTCTACGTTCCTTGTGGTAGACTGGGTAATAACATCAGGTCAATGTGAAAGGATGCGATATCCATTAGGTGCAGAATTGTCTTGATAGTAGGAGAGTGAGTGTGGTAGGAGATGTTTTGATTTTCCAACTGGAGGCATGTGATCAGCGGTGTAGTGGGTCCATTGTTGTTTGTCATGTGGATAAATGGTTTGGATGGGAATATTGGTTTCCTGGTATTTAAGTTTGTGGGTGACGCTAACATTGGTGATATAGTAGGCAGTGAAGAAGGTTATCTGTGATACAACAGGATTAGCTGAAGAATAGCAGATGGAGTTTAATTAGATAAATGCGAAGTGTTCCACTTTGGTAAAATAATCCAGGGTGGGACTTATTCAGTTAATGTTCAAGCCCTGGGTAGTGTTGTCAGTCAGTGATGCAGGGATGCAGGTACACAGTTCTTTGAAAGAGGTGTCATAGGTAGACAGGCTGGTGAAGCAGGCATTTGAGATGGTTACCTTCATTGGGCAGAGCATTGAGAGTAGGAGTTGGGATGTCATGTTGAATCTATACAAGACATTGGTGAGGTCACCATAAAAGCATTGTCAATCAGTAGGAAGAGCTCATCAGGTTCACTTACCTCCTTAAGGGAAGGACATCTAACACTCTTACCTGGTCTAGCCTACACGTGACTCCAGACCCACAACAATATGACTGACTCTGAGCTAACCTCTGTGTAATTAGCTATGGGGTAAAGAATGCTGGTACAATCAGTGACACCCACATCCACTGAATAAATTAAAATACATATGTCCCTCCCATCTCTGCAAACCCCTCCAGCTGCAGTAATCCATACTGACTTTGTAACACCATTCAGGCCCTGATCACTCTCTGTAACACTCTCACCACCTCCAGTACCTTCACCTCTCCCTGTTCCTATCGTATCATTAAACACTGACAACAATTCCCCTTGCCAGTGCCCTCCTCCTGCTAGCAGACCCATCGCAATCTCCCTTTAATACTTAAGGCTTAAACCCTCGCTATCACCACAGAATTTTAAGTACTTTTTTGTGATCTTCTCAGCCTGATAATCTAATATGATCCATTTTGTTTTGAGTGAGTGACGGGTATGAGTTTCTTGCTGAGGTTTTGTCTGTTGAATGTTTTACACTATCCCTTCAAATGTTTTCCACTGTTTGTTTACAGACACACATTTCAGTCTGTTTAGCCTGTTTCCCTTGATCAGTTCTTCTCTCAAACTCATGTAATTGGCTACTTTTGTTTCTAGCTGAAAATGTGTTGCTGGAAAAGCGCAGCAGGTCAGGCAGCATCCAAGGAGCAGGAGAGTCGATGTTTCGGGCATGAGCCCTTCTTAATTCCTGAAGAAGGGCTCATGCACGAAACGTAGACTCTCCTGCTCCTTGGATGCTGCCTGATCTGCTGCGCTTTTCCAGCAACGCATTTCCAGCTCTGATCTCAAGCATCTGCAGTCCTCACTTTCTCCTATTTTTGTTTCTAGTTGTGGCATGCCCTTTCCGTGAGTCACTAAAAAAATTTATATCCTTTTAAACTGTACTTTATCACAATTTCCCGGAGGACCTCTCAGTGTGACATTACTCATTCCCTCAACTTCATGACGCAGTGGTCAACTTAAGATTGTTACGTCCCGAGCCAGTTGCCCAATGTATTAATTAAAGAAACAGTCACAGAAACATTCTCTGAACTCTTTTTCTAATATCACTTTTTTTGGTGTGATTGTTACAGATTATACCAATATTGAAGTTTCCAAAAATTATCACTATGCCTCTAATAAAAATTACAATGGAATTTGTGTTTAATGCAGTGATGAGCAATGAAATGCTGTTCGGTGGCTAAAATTGTTCTGCTACTTGTGTCCTTGGCAAGTCGTAGCCAGAATTTACATTCGGACTGACTCTACTTCATGATCTGAGGCCAAAAGCTTTCTCTGTAATGCCTTTGTTGCCAATTACTGTCAGCGTTACCCAACCCTCCTTTCCCATTCTGCTTAAGACCCCGCACGACTAAACCATCGACTTAATACATTCCACCTCTTATTCGCCCGGTAACCACGTCTCCCTGGTGTCTAAATCTCATTTATCTGTCTGTCAAAAATCCATCCAACTGATTGTGGAGACTTTGTCCATTCCAAAGAAAAACATAATTTCCTCTTTCCCACAATCTCCTGTCACATCCATATTCACTGATGTACAGTTTTAGTTAAACTTTGTCCAATCCTGTTCCTTTCTGAATGTCTTCAGCCACATTCCCATGCTGTTCCAATGCTTCTCTTTGGATTTGGAAAGCTCCTTTCACCTGAACCCTGTCCCTGCATCCTCTCTGTCAGTTTAAACCCCTGTCCATAAACCTACCGACATGATTGGCCAGGACACTGGTCCCAGTGCAGTTCCAGTAGGAGCATCCTAATGGATTGTTTTTTAAGTCAGGTATGGGATGTCAGTGTCTCTGCCTGACCAGCCTTTCTTATCCATCCCTAGCTGTCCTTGAGCTTGCTTGGCCGTCTCAGAGGGTCATTTAGAGGCAAACACTCTGTCGTGCAGATCACATGAGGATAGGCAAATGTCCTTCTCTAAAGGACAAGGGTTTGGGTTTTGGTACATCAGCAATGGTCTCATATTCCTTTATGGATTGTTAATTATTATTTTTTAGTTATTGAATTGAAATTCCTTCATTTCTGATGGTGGGATTCAAACCTGTCTCTCCTGAACATTAGTTGAGGTTTTGGATACTTGCTCAAGCAATAATAACATGAGGCCATCACTTCGTCTGCTCACAGGTTGCTCATCCTTGAGCGCTGATACCAGTGCACCACAAAGCAGAACCCGTTCTTCCTACACAATTGTTTGCTTCTGACACCTTCCTGCACTCTGGTGATATCACTCAGTATCTCTCCATGTGGTATCCTTCACTGTGAGGGTCTAATTGCTGCCTCTGTCAGCGAGTCTCGCTCTTGCAGCTACTCCAGATCCTGAGGCAACAAAATGGTCCACTCCACAGAGACGCAGCAGCACAGGCCAGGGATGGAGACTGGGATTTTCCATATATCTATGGGACTCAGTGCCATTCTCCATATGTAACCCTCATTGTATCAGCCTAATTTCCCATTCTCTCTCTCTCTCTCTCTCTGTCTCGTGTAGGTTCTCAGAAAGTTCCTGACTCAATTGACTTCCCAAATGCTGGGTGTCTCCTACATCACCACATTGAAGATGGTTGGTCAACCAGAGAGACAAAGGGCAGGGAGATCTGGAGCCTTCAATAAATCCTGCAGAGAGGTAAGATCACTCACAGTGCACAGAGCAGGGAGCAATGAGAGGGCTCCTAACATCGCTAACAAGACATGACACAGATACAGTGCTGGAGGGGGAGCACAGTACAGAGACACACCTGAGGCTCAATCACTGCCCCCACTGTAAGTTTTGTTGTTTTGAGACAGCATATAGAGTTCACAATTATCCATCCAGGTCTGTGCTGTCTTAGTGAACATCAGTACAACAGAGGGAAAAGCAGGCCTCCCACAAGAGGGAGGGAATGCTGCCTGGGATCTTTCTGTTCTGTATTCCCTCTCCAACACTGTATCTACAGCATGTCAGTGTCTTCAATAATTTTTAACTCCTATAACAGCTCCTGTCCCTGTAACCTCCTCCCTTCCCCTACATTCCCTCCACATATTTGAAATATGCTGCACTCCGGACTACCATCCCTATTGCTGCAACTTGGTTCAGTCTCTGCAACATGCCTTATCTCGATACTCTCCCCCTCCAATGATAAAGTCATGCAGCATGAAAACAGAACCTTCAATGCAACAGTCCATGTTGACCATGGTTCCTGAACGAGTGACATTTCCCTGCATTTGATCCATATCCCTTCGAACCTTCTCCTCTCCATGTTCCTACCGAAATATATTTTCCATGGTGTAATTGCACTTTTCTCTCCCATTTCTCTGACAGCTCATTCAATACGTGCACCATCCTCTGTGTGGGAAATGTTCTCCTCCGGTCCATTTTAAGTATTTCCTCTCTCACCTCATATTTATGCCCTCTAGTATGGGATCCCCTACCCGGGGATAGAGACCTTCACTATTCACCCTACGTATACGCCCTGTGGTTTTATAATCCTTTATAAGCTCACCCCTCAGCCACCTACGCCCAAGGGAAATATGAAGGACGACACAAATATCTCTGCCACTGTCTCTGCTGCAACTTTGCCACAATGTTCTGGGATACACTTGTTCAGGACCTGGGGCTTTCTCTACCTTTGTGTTCTAAGATCTCCAGCACCACCTCTTCTGTAATGGGCACTCTTTATAAGGCATCACTGTTTATTTCCCTTTGTTTCCAAGTCTTTGTCCATAGTACGTTCTGACATGAAATGTTCATTTAGGCTCTCGTCCACCTCCGGTGGTTCCACGCATGGATGGCCTCGTTGATCTGTTGTCTCTCCAGTTGCTCTTTTGTTCGTGTATGCTATAGGATCTCTTTGCATACTCTTAACCTTATCTGTCAAATATATCTCATCCCAACGTTTTGTTTTCCAACTTATCCAGCCTCTCCTTTCAAGTCAAACCCTCCAGTATCAGTAACATCTTTGTCAATCTTTCCTCCATTTTCAGTTTGAGAATATGCTTCCCAAAGCAGGAGGATCAGAATTCTACACAGTACTCCATCTGGAGACCCAGCAATGTCTGAAACTGCCATATCATGATGTATCAACTCATGTACTCAATGCTCTGTTCCATGAGGGGAAAAGTGTCACATGCTGCTTTCCCTGGCCTGTCCACCTGCGATGCCACTTCCAAGGAACAATGTAACTGAAGCTCTTGGACTTTCTGTCCCTCTCTCTCTCTCTCTCTCTCTCTCTCTCTGTTTGACAACACGGCCCAGAGCTATTCCATTGATTGTTTTAGTTGTCTCTGGTTTGTTATAACAAAATCCAGCTCCTGAATTCAACTCCACCTTTCATTTCTTGACCAACTGGCTCAGTGGGTTAAGATCACCTTTGATAACTGTATTCACTGCCCACTATAACACTTACTTTACTATCCACAAACTTACTAAAATTAATTCCTATATTCTCGCTTATGTCAATAATGCACATGCGTGGCCCCAACACCAATCCTTATGGCACACCGCTGGTCAGAGGCCCCCAGTCTGCACAACAACCCTCTGCCACCATCCTCTGTCTCCTACTATCAAGCCAATTTTGTGTCTGTTTGTCTCGGTCTCCCTGATCCCATGTGATCTAACTTTACTAACCAGTGCACCATGATAAACCCTGTCAAAGGCCTTGCTGAAGTTAGGATAGATAACGTCTACTGCTGTGCCTTCATCCACCTCCTTGGTCACCTCTTAAACAACCTCTATCAGGTTTGAGAGACACTCCTTTATACGCACAAAGCTATGCCGACTATCTCTAATCAATCATTGCCTTTCCAAATGCATGTTACGCCTGTCCCACAGAATCACTTCCAACATCACTCACACCACTGACATCAAGCTAATTTGTGTTTATGTCCCTGGCTTTGCCTCACGGCCTTTCCTAAATGCTGGCACAACATTAGCCATAATCCAGGCTCCCAACTCACTCCCCGTGGCTGTCAGTGATAGAAATGTCTTTGTAAGTTTGTTTCCTAATTTACCCCAATGTCCTGGGATGTACTTGACTAGTTCCCAAAGAGTTGTATAATTTTAATGCATTTTAAAACCTTTAGCATCTCCTGTGTACATCACTGTTTATTTCCCGGCTTCTCCAGTGTTTTTTCCACAATCAGTTCTGACATGAAATTTTGTTTCTGATCTCGCCATTTTCTGTTGTTCCAGACATGGATGGCTTCACTGAACTTTAAGGAGTCACATTATGTCTCCAGGTAATCTTTTGTTGTTATTATACTTGTACAATCTCTCTGGATTTTTCTGAACCTTCTCTGCCAAAGCTCTGTCAGGTCCCCTTTGGGCCCTCATGGTTTCCCCCTTAAGAGTATTACTACACCCACAATGTTCTTCAAGGGATTGAGTTAATCCAGCTGGCTGTATATGACATGTATCCCCTTTTGTCTTGACCAGAGCCTCAATATCCCCAGTCATCCAGTATTTCCCACTTATGTCTGCATTGTCCTTCACACTAAAAGGAATATGCTGGCCCTGAAATCTTAATTTATCTCTCTTTTGAAAGAATCCCACTTTACTTGCAAATAGCCTCCACGAATCAACTTTTGGACGGTCTTGTCTAATACCTTCTGGATTGGGGCAAGGTTAGTTTTGACCTTTGACTTGTGGACCAGGCTGTCCTTTTCCATCTCTATTTTCAAACTAATGGAATTATGGTGACTTTGCAAATGTGCTCTCCCACAATCACTTCAGCCCCTTTCACTACCTTGTCTCCCAAAGGGAGGTCAGATTTTATCCCTATCTCCAGTCGGACCAGTTCCATAGATAGAGACAGTCTTCTTGAACACACTGAACAAATTCCTTCAATCCAAGCTCTGAACACTCTTGCAGTCCGAGTCTAGCTTTGGAAAGTTAAAATCCCCGACCATTACAACCCTATCATTCTTACAGATATCTGAGATCTCCGACATATTTGCTGCTCAATTTCCCACTGACTACTGCGGGCCTGTCGTACAGTCATATCAAACTGATTATTCATTCTTATTTCTCAGTTCCACTAACATAGCTTCACTGGGAGATCCCCAGGAATATCCTCTCTCAGTGCTGCAGTGATGTTTTCACTGATCAAAAACTCCATTCCCCCATTCTCTTGCCTCCCCTTCTATCCCTCCTGCTGAAACTGTCTCCTGGAACAGTGATCTGCGAGTCCTGTCCCTCCCTCAGCTGTGTTTCTGTAACTCCTGTGATTTCCCAGTCCCAGGTTCCCATCCATGCCTTGCATTAATCAGCCTTACCTGTCAGGCATTTTACATCAAAGTAAAAGCAGTTTAATTGATCAGTTTTCCCTCATTGCCTGCTGTGCTCTTGCCTGGTTATCAATTGAAATTACTCTGTTGAAATTCCGTCCCAGCCTCAACCTTCAGACTGTAGCCTGAGACCATCCTCCTCACTGTGGACAACACCCTCACCTTTCAAGTCTTTGCAAACCTACTATTGATTCCTTCTGCTTTCATACCCAAAAGATTAATGCCCATAAGTAGCAGCAATGACTCCTGCACAGGTCCTTGTGGTACGCCCGCAGGGCAAAGGCTTTCAAACAAAAAGATAACCCTCCACCAATTGTGGATCCAATTTGCCAACTTGCTTTGGATCCCATGGGCTCTTCCCTTTTGGACCAGCCTCCCATGTGGGACCTTGTCAAAGACCTTAATGAACTCCATGGAACTCACATCATTTGCACTACACTCATCAATATTTTCAGACACCAATAAAAAAAAAACTGAACTGATTTATTCAGACAAGATTTTTCAGTTCTTAGGTCAATGGGATCTCTTCTGGGGTGGAGGTGACCTGTACCAGGGGGATGGTTTGCACTCGAAGCAGGGGTACCAGTATCCCTGAGTGGAGATTTGCTCGTGTTACCGGGCAGGAATTAAACGAGTCTGGCAGGGAGTTGAGACTTTGAATAAGAGAGGGGTCATCAACTCGTCAGGAGAAAATGCATCAGCCATCGAGAGCTAGTTTCCTATTCAGGATATCCAGGACACAGGAAAGGGAGGGAAGAGACTTCTGATTTAAAGAGTATTTATTACAACGCACGAGGCCTGACTGGTAAGGCAGACGAGCTCAGAGCATGGATTGACTCTGGGAACTGGGATATTATAGCCATAACAGAAACATGGCTGAGAGAAGGGCAGGACTGGCAGACTAGTGTTTCAGGATGCAGAAGCTACAGGCTGGACAGAAGGACAAGTAAGTGAGTAGGGGAAGTTGTCCCTTTCATTAGGGAGGACATAGCAACAGTGCTTAGGGACAATATTGTTAAGTGGTATTTGAATGAGGCCATATTCTTAAAAGTTAGAAACGGAAAGGGGATGGTCAGTCTGCTGGGATGGTGTTCTAGATCCCCACATAGCCAGAGGATACGAGAGGAGCAATTGCATTGTGAGATTTCAGGTACCTATAAAAATAATAGAGTAGTATTGGATGGAGATTTTAACTTCCCCTGGATTGACTGGGTCACCCAGAGTGTAAAAGGTCCATACGGGGTGGAATTTGTCGAATATGTCTAAGAAAGTTTCCTAAACCAAGATGTAGAGTGCTCTACGCTACTCAGGCGGATGCAACACGAGACCTCCCCTCAGAAACCGAGGTCGGCCAAGTGATTGAAATGTCATTCGGAGAGCACATTGCGTCCAGTGACCACAACTGTCTTCGTTTTAACATCGCCAGGGGAAATGATCAGTCAGGTCCACAGATTAAGGTCTTAAACTGGAAGAGGGCCAATGCTGGGGCCATTCAGAAGGATCGATCAGGGGTTGATTGGGTGCAGTTAAAAATCACACAACACCAGGATATCAATCAGCTGGTTTACACAGGAACCTCGATTATCTGAATGAAATGGGCGGGCAAAAGTTCATTCAGATAATTGATTATTCAATTAATCAATTCAATGCCTTTCCTCTGGAGCTCGGAATTTTTGTTAATGGCTAGACCCCGTTGAGGTGACTCGGCAGCAGCAAACCATGCGTGAGCCCTCACACCCCGCCAGCCACCAAAAACCCATCCAACACCGACCCACACCCGCCCCGCCAACAAAACCGTCCAACACCACCCTCCACTGACCACCTGCCACTGCCGCCAAACCCATCCAACACCACCCTCCACCCGCCTCCAAACCCGTCAAACACTGCACCCACCCGGTCCCAAACCCATCCAACACTGCCCCCCACCCATTCGCGCCCATACTCCCAGCTGCCCTGCATCTGTGCTCCCCTGCCCCCATCATTTCCTCCCCCTCCTGGGCAGCCGGAGTGGACACCAACAGTAAGAGAGCTGCTGCCTTTGGTGGTTAAGTCTCCAAATAGCGCACACGCACATGTACACATACATGAGCACACAGCCACACGTACACACGTACACACTTTATACTGCAACATTTCGAAAAGTTCCATCTGTGCACTGTACAGGAAAATGTTCGAGAGAATATCTGGGGAAGGGGGGTTTAGGATTAACCCCTGTGTAGAACTTCAGGCTAAGTGTGGGGAGAGGGTGGGAGGTCAGTCAATTGGAGATGGTATCTGGGCTCGATGTCCAGGACTATTCATGGCAACATTTCAGTCAGCTGAGATCGGTTTTAATCAGTGTGAACAAAAACAAAACACAATCAGGGTTGAAACATCTTGTTGATATAATGTTTCTCTTAGGACCTCGAGATCTCCTTTGGATAATCAGATATTTGGATAATTGGTATTTGGATAATCGAGGACCCTCTGTGTTTAGAAGTGCTAGATTTAGAAGCGCTGGGGATCATTCTAAAAGATGAAAGACTTAATCAAAACTTGTTTAATATTTCATTCCATGACACTGCCATCCTGTTGCTATAAATTCTGTGACTGTGCTCCACAACCACCTGATGAAGATGCAGCACTTGGAAAGCTAGTGCGTCCAAATGAACCTAGTGCACCTATTTGCTGGTGTTGTCATTTTTAACTTTGCCCATCCCAGTCCAACACTGGCACGTCCAAATCATGGGTCAGTCTGTTTGAAGGAAAAGGAATAACTAGCAAATGGGAGACTTTTAAAAGTGTGACCTCAAGAATCCAGTATGTCCCTGTTAGTGTGAATGGAAAATCCCATACAACCCTTCCCACTTTGACCATTCTGGAGGAGGGTACTAATGCTCCCTTATCGGAAAAACTGTCTCCAACCAAAATTACTGCCGTTTTGGAAAATCTGTCAGACTCCACCCACCATATCTAAATAATCTGCAGAGTCTAAACCTTCCTGTATCTATAAACATCTTCAGCCACGACTATCCTCCATATCTCTGTTTCTTCCTCCAGTCAATACAACCCACTTGATTGCTGTAATCTGCTCGATTCGCCTAAAACATTCCTGCCTGTGTAAACCGCTCCATCCAACCAATATCCTTATCCCTGTCAACTGGCCCATCCTTCCCAAACTTCCCATCTCCATGAACTCCTGCAGGCCATACAGCTCTCCGCATCTCTGTTCCCTCCTGTGGCTCTTTGGTCCTCCCTCCCTGTGAAAACACCTCCAATCCCCACACCCATCCCAGGCTGTGTCATCTGCTTCAGATCAGGTGTTTCTGTTATCTCTGGCACTCCGAGTAAACCTTCCTAATTATGTCTATTCATTCAGATCGCATCCTCTCCAGCCTCCTGAAACCTCTTCCTGCCATTGTAATCCTCCTTGTTTGGAACACAGAACAGTACAGCACAGTTTCTCCTGTAACCACATCTTACTAGTGACCAAATCTTTTCGATACTTTGACAATTCCAAAAAAACCTGTGATTGACGTTTCCCAGAATTTCCTGTCAGAGCCTAATTTACTGTTCCTTTCTGTTCCTTTCTGCTTGTCTTCAGTCACATTCCCATGCTGTTCTGATGTGTCAGCTTTTCTCTTTGGATTTGGAAAGCTCCTTTCACCTGAACCCTGTCCCTGCGTCCTCTCTGTCAGTTTAAAGCCCTGTCCATAAACCTACCAACATGATTGGCCAGGGCACTGGTCCCAGCAGTGCTGTTTTTAATTCACTCGTGGCATATTGCTGTCTCTGGCTGGCCAGCATTTCATGTCCATCCCCGAGCTGTCCTTGAGCTGAGTGGCTGGCCAGATCATTTCAGCGGACAGTTGAGAGTCAACCTCCTTGCTCTGGGTCTAGATTCATATGTACATCAGACCGGCAGCACAAAACAGATTTCCTTACTTAAAGGTATTAAGCAGTCAGATAGGTATCCCTGCTCCGGCATTAAATTCTGGATGAACAGTCGAGTGAGAGTAACATGAGATCATTGCCTGGTCCACTGATTGCTCCCTCATCCTTGAGTACTGCTCCCAGTGCACCTTCTTCCTGACCGTGATTTGATCCTGATACCTTCCTGCACTCTGGTGATATCACTCAGTCTCTCTCCATGTGGTATCTGTCACTGTGAGGGTCTAATTGCTGCCGGTGACTGCACCTTTTACAGTTACTCAAGATCCTGAGCCAATAGAATTCTCCATTCCAGGGAGACGAAGCAGCACAGGCCAGGGATGGAGACTGGGATTTTCCAGATCTCTGTGGGACTCAGTGCCATTGTCCATGTATAACCCTAACTGCATCAGTCTCGTTTCCCATTCTGTCTGTTTCTCTGCCTCCTGTGGGTACTCGGGATTCTCCTGACTCAGCAGAATTCCCAACTCCTGTTTTGTTCATCACCACATGGAAGACAGTTGATCAGCCAGAGAGATGGAGAGTGAGATCTGGAGCCTTCAGTAAATCCTGCAGTGAGGTAAGATCACTCACAGTGAACAGATCGGAGTGTATTTAATACATCGAACTTTGGTCCAGAAGACATGACATAGATACAGTGTTGGAGAACGAACACAGAGCATGGTGGTCCCAGGCTCAAACCCCACCCTCTTGTTAATTTTCATCTCTGATTGACTGAACCTTCCTGTGTCAATATCGAAAGTTCACAGTTATCAATCCACGCCTGTGCTGTCTTAGTGAGGATCAGTACAACAGAGGGGAAAGCAGGTCTCCCCCAAGGAGATGGCATTGAAACCTGGAATCTTTCTGTTCTATATTCCCCCCTCACGCTGTCTCTTGTCATGGGAGAGAGTCATTCAACAAGGAAACATTCCTTTCGGTCCAACTTGATTGTGCCAGTATCTTGAATGCTGGTAATTCCCAGAAAATTTCCTGTTACTATAACTTCCGTCCTTCTCATATTTCCTCTGTGTATTTGAAACCTACTCCAATGCTGACGACTCTCCCTGTGTGTAAATTGCTCCAGTGTCGAGAACATGCCCAATCTCAATAATCCCATCCTTAACTCAGTCCAATGCTCCCTACTTCTGTAGGCTTGCACAATACTTACAGTGCCCCCGTCTTTGTAAAATCCTCCAGCCCGGACCAAAACACCCACCTGTGTACCTTCCTCAAGCCCCAGGAGAACATGATATCACTGGAACCTTCTGCAGGCCCTATAACACTTCTGCCTCCTAGCCTATAGCACCAAACGACCCCGGTACACTTCTTCCATCCCTACCGAGCTCCTTATCTGTATAAACACCTCCAGACCCTTTTCAAGCCACAGCACTCCACATCTCAGTTTGTTCCTCCACTCCCTACATCCCTCCCAGCACCTGAAACATTCTCTCTTTGTATAATTCTGCAATTTGGGGCAGCACGGTGGCTCAGTGGTGAGCAATGGTGCCTCACAGCGCCAGTTACCCAGATTCGATTCCAGCGTTTGGTGACTGGCTGTGTGGAGTTTGCACATTCTCCCCGTGTCTGCGTGGGTTTCCTTCGGGTGTTCCGGTTTCTTCCCACAGTCCAAAGATGTACAGGTGAGGTGAATTAGCCATGCTAAATTGCTCAAAGTGTTAGTTGCATTGTCGGAGAGAAGTGGGTCTGGGTGGGTTACTCTTTGGAGAGTTGGTGTGGACTTGTTGGGCCGAAGTACCTGTTCCCATGCTGTAGGGAATCTAATCTAAACTTTCCCTCTGCGTTCCATATTACTGTCCCTAAATATATCCCTTTATCCATAAACTGCCCCAAACTCTTCAAACCTCCGAGTCTCTGTGAACTCCCACAGCTCCAACATCTCTCCTTAACTGTGTAACCTTTTCTACTCCTGGAACACTCTGAAAATGTGGACATCTTACAATCGTCTCTATCTGCATAATCCTCTCAGGTCCCTGCAACACCCCCGATCTGTGGAACCAACTCCAATGCTTGTGACTCTCCCGATCAGTTTCTACAAGACTTACTATCTATGTAACATCCTCCTATCGGTATCACCCGCCCTATCAATGTAAGCTCCTCCAGTCTCCCCAACAATCTAATCATCTCCATAACCTTCTCCAGCTCTTACACCCGATCCGTGTAAACGTTACATTCCCCTACAACCATCCCTCACACAGAAACCTCCTCCAGTATGTGCAATGCTCCCTCTCTGTGTTCGTGTTTCCAGGCTCTATTGCGGTTCCTGTCTCTATAAGCTCTGACAGATTGTCTAGCTTTCCTGTCCATATAATTTCCAAAACTTCAGCATCCGACATCAACAAATGTCTTCATTAGCTACAGCCTTCCGTATCTCTGTTCTTTCCTCGATTCTATCCAACTTCATAATCTCTGTAAATTGCACCATTCCATAAAATACTCCCTGTCTGCGTAAACTGCCCCAATCCTACACTGAGAAGCCTCACTGTCCTTTTGATCACCTGTGGTCCCTTCAGATCTCCCTGCATCTTTCCTGACTCCATTGAACACAACTCATCTCATTTTATAACTCTTCTAAATAATATGTTACTCCCAATTTCTGTGATATTCTTCAGTTCCTACAATTCTCACTCTTTATCTCCAGAGCTTCCAATCCCCCTGATCGATGTAAGGTTATTGATCCCTTGCAGCATGTTTAACACATGTAGCAGCCTCCAACTCCTCAATGCATCATGTCGCTGTAACCTCCTCAAATACTACAGCTCACTGTCTTTGTAATATCTTCCAGTAGCTGCAACCCTGTTGATATCTGTAACCTCCACCTAAACAGCACTCCACATCTCTGTGTGACTGATGGGAATGCTGCAAACCTACCTTCACAGTCCTCACTAACCCTCTGAACTCCTGCAGCCCTACAACCCTCAGTATCTCTGACTCATCCAATCCCTACACTTCTCCCTGGCTGTGTGAACTGATCCAGCCCCTTCAACCCTCCTTATCTCACTCACTCCTGCAACTCCACTATTGTCTGTGTTAATGTAATTCCCAGCACCAACAATCCTCCATTAACTCCCTGTAGCTCCAACAACCACCCCAATCCGTGTAATCTCCAGTCCCTCCAATCCTCCCTTTCTCCATAAACTCCTGCAGCTCCAATTTCACCTCTATCTGTGTAATCGCCAGTCCCGACAACCTTCCCTTCCTGAGCCCCTGCACCAGCCGTTGGAACTGTTGTTATCTGTGTCCCCTCCAGCAGGCGCTACAACACTCCTCATGTCTGTAACTGCATACAAATAATGCAGCTCTCTCTTTTATATTTGACATCCTCCCCGACTTATAACTCTGATAGTTCCTCACAATAACTCACCTCCTCCATTCCCATCTGTGTTCGAGATCTCTAAAATTAATTTATTCTTGTTTAAACTTCTGATCACCTAAAATCTCTCCCCTTTTAAATTTGTAACCCCTTCAGTTTCTGTAACTCTCCGTATACCTGTAATCAATGACAGCACAGGTTCCCTTCCTTAAATCTCTATAATTACAATGGTTGTATGTGTTAAATTGGCTCTTTTCATCCTCAATATCATCTCAGGACTTCCATCCCCGACAATCCCAATATTTGGAATGCTCCCATTCTCTGCACCTCCTCATGTCCTGGGGGTCCTTGAACACCACCAGTGCTCCAAAGGTTTATAGTCCCCCCAGTTACTGCAAGTCTTCTAACTCTGTAACATCCAACCGTCTCCAGTACCAGACAACACTTGCTGGCTGTCAATTTGCATTTGTTGAAGTCTACACATCTCTGTAAGCAGCTCAGAAAAAAACACTTTAGATTCTACATAGCTCCGTCATGAACAAGCCACAATCTCTCTATTTCCTTTGCTTTCTTCAGTGTCTGCAACTCTCGCTGTATATTCCAGTAATGCTCTTGAGTTGCTGTAGGTCTGCCTAGCTCCCCAGATAACCTGTTCCATCCCATATATCTTGCCTCAATCACTATAACTATCTCTGCTCTGTCTAATCATCCTCTTGTCCACTGTCTTCCAGGTACAACAGCGATTCTGTAAGAGAGCAGTGTGGAATGGGATGTTATAAACCTCAGCTGAGGCTTGAGGCCTACCATTACCTGGGATAAACAAAGGGAGAGAACCTGAGAGAGAGCAGCACAGCGGGAGAATATAAAGCAACGCGGATCAAGGCCGACTGAAACTTGGAGTTGGAGAAACAGCAGAGCAGGAGGCTGGAAATCATCACCAAGTCACAGAGGGAGTGACCATCTGAGGGAGCAACTTGGAGCAGGAGCTTGAGGCTAACTCACACCTAGGAGGTAGAAGCACCAAAATGAGAAGATATAAATCAGCACTGAGGATCGATGCCTAGTTGTGCCTGGGAGTCACAGAGACGGTGACCCTGTGAGGGAGCAGAGTGGTGTGGGAGCTGGAGGATTACACGTCCCTGGGAGTCACAGAGACAGCGACCCTGTGAGGGAGCAGAGTGGTGTGGGAGCTGGAGGATTACACGTACCTGGGAGTCACAGAGACGGTGTCCCTGTGAGGGAGCAGAGTGGAGTGGGAGCTGGAAGATTACACGTACCTGGGAGTCACAGAGACGGTGACCCTGTGAGGGAGCAGAGTGAAATGGGAGCTGGAGGATTACACGTACCTGGGAGTCACAGAGATGGTGACGCTGTGAGGGAGCAGACTGGAGTGGGATCTGGAGGATTACACGTCCCTGGGAGTCACAGAGACGGTGACTCTGTGAGGGAGCAGAGTGGAGTGGGAGCTGGAGGATTACACGTACCTGGGAGTCACAGAGATGGTGACTCTGTGAGGGAGCAGAGTGGAGTGGGAGCTGGAGGATTACACGTCCCTGGGAGTCACAGAGACGGTGACGCTGTGAGGGAGCAGACTGGAGTGGGAGCTGGAGGAATACACATCCCTGGGAGTCACAGAGACGGTGACTCTGTGAGGGAGCAGAGTGGAGTGGGAGCTGGACCTGGGAGTCACAGAGATAACTTTCTGCTGCTGGGACCTGCCTGCACTGAGGTTGAAAGAAGTGCAAGAGCTATCACAGAAAAAAGCTGTTAGTTCATTGGCTGATAAATGCACCGTTTTTACCGACTGTCAGTTAATTATTATAAGTTAGCATTTTTTTTTCAACTTCTGAAATAAGGGTTGAACAGAGAACTAAGAGGGAGAAGTGAAATTGTGATCCAATATAATAAATTACCCTCAGTAAGCCACAGTTGAATAAGGGACTTAACCTTATTGTTATTTCCTGGATGTTAACTTCATTCTAAGTAATTAATTAAGTTACTCCAGACATGTTGCATTTTAAGACATGGCAGCACATATTTGTCAGATGGAAAATGTGTTGTGTTACATTGGGAAGCCATAGCCCCTGCTTGTGTCCTAGATGAACACGGGGTCATGGAGCTGGACTAGAGACTCCATGGGACATCTGCGATGCTGACAGTTAGGTGGATAGCACACACACACACACACACACACAGCAGATCACCCTGCAGACATGACTGCCTGGAAGAAGGAAGGGTCTGGGGGACGAAGCAATTGGAGAGAAACAGTCATGGAATACAAGAATGCCCTGTTGTCTCCCTCCCGAATCAAATTCCCAGTTTGGAAGCTGATGAAGATGTAGACTGCTCAAGGGAGGGAAGTCAGAGCCATGTCTGTGGCACCACAAGCAGCCTGAATGTAAGGAGGGGAGGGAGAAGGAAAGAGGGGCAATAGTCACGGGGAGTCAGGAAAGTGAAAAAGGTGTCAGTGTGTCTGTAATTCCAGGATAGTGAGGTTAAGAATGTCACTGTGACTGCAGGACATTTGTCTTGGGGACAGTGCGCAGTCAAAGGTCATGTCTATGTTGGTAGGAATGACTGGGGTAGAAAGGGTGAAGCGGTCTGGAAATCAGAATTTAGGGAGATAGGTGGATGGTTAGCAAGCGGGACCTCAAATGTAGCAATCCCTTGGTTACTGCCAGTGCCGTGTCCAAGTGAAAACAGGACTCTGAGTTTTAGGTAGATGGGAGTGTGACTGGAACGATGGTGCAGCAGGAAGGGCTTCAGATTCCTGGAACATTGGGACTGTTTCTGGGGAAGGCAGCAACTGTACAAGCTGGATGGGCTGACGTGACAGAGCTGGGACTGAATTCCTTACGGGGTGTTTGTGAGGGGTTGAAAATAATTTGACGTGTGCTTAGGATACAACAATTAATAGTAGAGGAGACTACTAGGATTCTCTAAATAAGGGGAGATGCAGTTAAAATTAATATACAACAACAAGCTTATCAGTGGAAGATGGAGTGAGAAAGAAAGCCTTAATCTGACGTATTCTGCATGGACATGAAGACTCGGAGTGTGGGGAGTTCCAGATGCAGATTGGCGTGTGGTAATCTGATATACTGATCACCGAGAGCTGGCGCAAGGATGTCAGGACTGGGTGTTTAATATTGCTGGGTAGAAAGGATTCCAAAATGATAGAAGGGAAGTAAAAGGATGAAGGTAGAAGCATTGGTTTAGATTAGCGTTAGTTAAGGAGTCCTATGGAAAGAGGATCCGTCCAAGGACAGAATGAATTTGGCTGGATCTACAGAACGGAAAGTATACAATTACACTGTGAGGTACAGTCTGTCTGCCAGCAACCAAAGAAATGATGGAGAGAATAAATATGCAGGGTCATTTGAGATCAATGACAATACTACAGATTAGTTATACTGAGAAACTTAATGTTTACCAGATATAGACAGGGATACTGGCGATGAAGGGTCATGAGGGCCAAGTGTTCCTGGATTACATGGAGGAGAGCTGACTTCAGGAGTATGTATCCAGCCGAAGAGAGCATGTGCTGTTGGACCTGGTCCTTGGGAAAGTGATGGGGCAAGTGGATCCAGTGTCAGGAGGGGAACGTTTTGGGGTATAGTGATAATTTCATTGTAAAGTTCAGGATGATGGTAGAGAATGAAATGCAATAATTGAGAGTGAGAGCAGCTTTCAATGGGGCAAGAATGAAGCTGGGAAATTTTCAACAAGGCCAGTGAAATGGTAGCTTTAAATAGTGTGAACCAGGTCAGATGGAGCTATCATTATGGAGATGGGGCTGCAGTGTGACCACGACAGACCTGGATAATCAAACATTTTCCCCATTTCTACAGGAAGGATAAACAGGCCAACACAGTGAAGTAGCGTTGTGGATAAAGGATGGGATCAGTATTATTGTGATGCTAATCAATTCACGCACTGCTCCTCCCTGCCCTCACCCCTCATCCCTGCGTATTGATCCGATCAGATGTTGGTAACCTTTGAAAACTTGAAAAATAGCACAGTATAGAGGTGATGACTCTGGCCACTGCCTGCATTGGTCAAGATGTAACGTTGTTTTTTAAAGCCCTCGTTCTGTCTCCCCGGTCAGTGTAGGACTTCAGGTGCAGAACCTGGCACCTTTTTAAAATGGTTTGAGAGTTTCTGCCTCTACTCTGCTTCTATATGTGACTCCCAGATCCCGACCATAAACTGCGTGAAATAACAACTTTCCTCAACACTTCTCTGATATTTCAATTTATGACGTTAAATATTCGCCACTGGTAACTGAGCTCTCCAGCAGGAACAAGGTATTCTCTCCCTTTCTACCCAGGCTCCTGACAATATGTGCACCCCAACCAAATCTCCTCTCAGCATCCTCCATTCCAATCTTTCCTCACAACTGCACTTTCACTGTCACAGGGTGACGAATCTTCTCTGTACCCTCTCCAGAACATTCCATCCTCTCATGTAATGGGGTGACCAGAACTGAACACATCCCCCAAGCTGTGACTGAGCTTATTATTTATACAGTTCCAGCATGAGCTTCCTGCTCTGAAATTCTGCACTTTGGCTGACAGAGGAAATGGTGCCAATTGCTGCATTAACGAGATTATTGGTGATTCCACCTACCTTCATTTCCCTGCCCACACTGGCCATATTCTCATTTATTGTCTATTCCTCTCTATTACTGATGTCCCCAAATGCCTTGCCTTGCACTTCTGAGGGTTGTTTGCTTCATTCACCTGGACCCCATAGCTTCTGTTTATTAAGCAGCCTGCCATGGGATCTCTCATGAAATCCAAGTAAGTCACATGCAGTTACAAGTTACTGCCTCAAACGACGCAGTCAGATTAATTACACACGATCTTCCTTGAACAAATCCAGACCCACTGTCCTGGAGGCCCTGGGACTTCCTCAGTGACCGTTTATCCAGTGTCTCAGAATTCCAGCCTCGACCTATTCAGTCAGTCCCTTGCTCCACATTAAACAAAGCTGCAGTGTTAGGCATTCTTCTGTCCTCCGGCATCATCCCTGTATCCAGTGAGGATTGGATAATGTAGCTAACTATAAGGCAGGGGATTTTCACCGGCTCCTTTTAACGTTCTGGAACATTGTGTTACCTCTTTTTGAGGATTTGAATATCCTGTATAATTTTCCACTCCAAGTCTGTTGCTCCCAATATCTCATCCCTATTTTGATTCAGACAGAGGCCGAAACCATCTTGTGATTTGGTCAAGTCCCAATTTAGTCCAGTTTCATGGTGAATTGCATTTTCTCATGATACCATCCCCAATCTGCTTCATTAACTACCCTCCCTGCCCACGTGGTCTTCCTCTCATCTGACACTAATGCGATGATTTTCCCCTTTGTCACAACAACTGCCCTCTGCCTGGATATCTCAGAATGCATCGGCCTCCCTGTTTCCAGGAGCCATCTTTAAAATGTCATTTTACACTTGGATGGTGAATTCGAAACTGGCGTGGACATGGCAGAGAGGATAAAACTGGGACCCCACTTTGTGGCCAAGCCCCTGGTCCTGGTGCATGAGAAGAACATTATCTTCCTCCAAGGCTGGCAGGGGAAGCTATTACAGCAGACCCTTCCAGCTTGGTCCGAGGCTGATCCCCGGATCTGTGAGGTGCCAGCCTTCTGGGTGAATGCCCAGCAGTGTAGGAAGGAGGTCAGTGACCTTCTCCCCTCTACCAGGGTACGTGGCACCATCTGCACTTTGTGACTTCACCCTCACTCTCTCTGTTACTGCACCCACCTCCCGCCAAGGCTCATGTTCTCCCACCTTCAGTGAATGCAGCACCTTCTCTCAGTCTCTCTGTAATCTTCTCTGTGTCCCTCTGCCCAACTCTGCCTGGTGTCTCTGCTGTCGACTCACTCACTCAGAACACCTCAACGCCTTTCCCCCAGCTGTCCCAGCAGTAAAAGCTGTACAAACCACTTCCATTTCCCTAATCCTTCTTGATAATTCTCACATTCTGGAAGGAACCATCCCATACTAGGGCACAAAGAGCAAAGAGGGATATGAGGCAGCTTAACATTCAGGCTAACATGGTTTGTGTGTGTACCTGGGCATCATTGGCTATGGGGCTACCTGATAGATATTTACAAAATTATCAGAGCCATACATAGAAGGTCAGTTAGATGCTTTTTCCCCCAGAGTAGAAATATCAATTACTCAGGACCATAGGTTTTAGGTAAAAGGGAGAAAGTTCAGGAAATGTGATAGATAATTTTTTTGTTGCTGTTCCAGACAAATTATTTTCTTCCTCAAAATGATCAATTAGTTTTGTGAACATGAGCTTCCCCATGCAACTATGTTGCCTGTCCCTTGTAAGTCCATACTAGAATACTGTTGGAGCTGCCCTCATTCAGACAATTGATTATTCCATCATATCCATGACTTGAACCTTGGAGGTTAGATTAGATTCCCTACAGTGTGGAAACAGGCCGTTTGGCCCAACTAGTCCACACCAACCCTCCGAAGAGTAACCTACCCAGACCCGTTTCCCTCTGACTAAAGCACCTAACACGATGGGCGATTGAGTGTGGCCAATCCACCTTTGGACTGTGGGAGGAAATCGGAGCAACCGGAGGGAACCCACGCAGACATGGGGAGAATGTGCAAACTCCCCACACACTGTCACATGAGGCCGGAAACAAACCTCAGATCTTGGCGCTGTGAGGCAGCAGTGCTAACCACTGAGCCACAGTGCCGCTGTTGACAGTTAATGTACAGTGGGAGGTATGTTGAACCGTGACGGTTACTTTACAGTGGGAGGTATGTCGGGAGGTGATGGTAACTGTACAGTGGCATATATGTCGGGCCATGACGGTTACTGTACAGTGGGAGGTATGTCGAGCCGTGATGGCTACTGTTCAGAGGGAGGTATGTCGGGCTGTGACAGTTACTGTATAGTGAGAGGTATGTCAGGCCGTGATGGTTACTGTACAGAGGGAGGTATGCCGGACCGTGATGGCTACTGTTCGGAGGGAGGTATGTCGGGCCATGATGGCTACTGTACAGTGGGAGGTATGTCGGGCCGTGATGGTTACCGTACAGTGGGATGTATGTCGGGCCGTTATGGTTACTGTACAGTGGGATGTGTGTCGGGCCATGGTGGTTACTGTACAGTGGGAGGTATGTCGGGCTGTGAGGTTGCAGACTGAGTTGTACAGAGTATGATTCGGCTGCTGCTGTTGGCCCATTGCACCTCATAGATGCATCATCATTTGTTGCTCAATCTGTTTAATGTCTGTCCTATTAGGAACTCCTATCATGATGAGGTGGGTCTGCAAAATGTGAAGGTAGTCCTTGCTCCTCATAAGGACTGTGCAGTGACCATTCTTACCGGTTTATGAAATGGAGAGGTATATCTGCAGCAGGCAGATCGGTGACAATGTGATCAATTATATGTTTCCTTTTACTGATTCCTTCATAATCCGCCACAGTGCAGTCCAGCAGCCACAGGATCCAGCATCAATGCTGAGCACTGTATTGACTATATACCAAGGAGCTGCCCGCTCAGCCTGGCTATGTCCTGTCAGTGTGACAGAACCCACCAGAGAGGGTGGTGAGGTTGCCAGGGACATAGTCGTGTTCACAGAATCCTGCTTTACTGGCAATATCTGACTGTTTTTTGATTAGTCCGTGGGAAATATACAACGGGTCACTTTTACATTTTGTATAATGAAGGATTAATATCACTTTGTTTCTTACATATTTAGAATAAAACAAGCATCGATATTTTTCAGTTGGAAACAATTGAAGTGAACGATAATTGAATTACCAGAGCGCACACTTAACTATTACACAATTCAGTGACTGTAGTAAACAGCTGATTCATGTTCAGATCAGTGAACACACCATCTTGCAGGGAGCAAAACTGTTGGAAATAACTTTGAGGAAAATGCTGAACTCAGACACACTCTTACTGTCCCTCACCATGACCACCAAAACACTGGCCATCTCCAAAATCTGTCCAGAGAGCTTCCAAACTGGAGCTGGGCAGTTACTCACGCAATAGACTGATTAGAGATATACCTGAACAACGGGGAGATGTGTGTGGGCCAGACTGGTCAATGGCGCAGTTCAACATTTGTAAGAATGACCTGTAAACAGCCATGTCTCGCAAGTATATCCCTTCTGGTATGACACCTAAACTCTGTAATTCTGAGCCTTGGACCCAATCCTGAATGAAGGTGTTATAAAGGTGATGGGCTCCAGCAGCACATGTTATCTTACATTGAATCCCTCATAAACCATATCCAGTGTATGTTAGCCCCACAATGTCAGAATCCAAACAGATTTGTGCAGCTCCATTGATGGCCAGCGTGATCCCATCCCAACGACCCTGTGTGTGACTTGAACTGGAAATTTCTGTGTAAATGTTTGCAGCATTGTTCTAACCATTAACATGCAAAATCGCTTCACTGAAGTTCTGACATCCTTTCATAATACCAACTTTTAGATTGTCCAATAAGCACAAAATCCACCCATTTATTCAGTTCACTTTCATAACAACAACATGATGAAAAACTGACAGTGAGGAGCATTGAAATGATGAATCTCATTCCCACACCCAAGACCACACTACTTTTAAGTACAAGGACTTTGAAAATATATATTTATTGTCCCTTATATTATTGTTGTGAACTCATAGTCGACTCTCCTGCTCCTCAGATGCTGCCTGAACGGCTGTGCTTTTTTTTTCAGAACTACACTTTTTGAGTCTGATCTCGAGCAACTGCAGTCCTCACTTTCTCCCTGCTAATATTCACTCATAATCATTTTCACGGCAACAAGATCACTGTGTGTTTAAACATGTTACAGTCAGATATGAGTACATTTTGAATTGCTTCTGTCTATCTCAGAGCTCAGTAATGTGAGATGTGAACGGCAGTGTCTGTGTGATGCTCGGTATGTAGGCCATGCCTCTGAGAGATTGACAGATTATTTAAAACAGCACATTCCTTCAGCTGTTTACAACAAACAGGTTACTGCCTGGATCCTAACAGCCTGAGCTCACAAAACACAAAGCACAGTGTCCAGCATTGGGCAGGTCTGGACAGTATTTTCATTTTCATTTATTCATGGAATATGAATGGGCCAGTATTTATTGCCCATCACTTGTTGCCCTTGAGAAGGTGGGGGTGAGCTGCCACATTGAACCAGTGCAGTCGATGTGCTGTAGTTTGACTTACAATACCATTAAGGAGGGAACTTGAAACAGTGACACTGAAGGAATGGCAATGTATTTCCCAATCAGGATGGTGGGTGGCTTGGAATGGAAAGCGAACATGGTGATGATCCCATGTATCTGCTTCCCTTGTCCTTCTTGATGGTCATGGTTTCAGAGGTACATTGTAAAAAGCCTTGGTAAATTTCTGCAGAGCACCATGTAGATGGCAGGTAGTGCTGCTCCTGAGTGTCAGTGGATGAGGGGTGAAGCTGCATTCACTGGGAAAATGGGGAGGGGGCGGGTATTTCATTGCACACACATTCAATATGTGTCTTATAGATGGTGTGCAGGCTTTTGGAAATCATGAGATATGTTATTTCTGCAGGATTCCTAGCCCTTGAGATATTCTAGTAGCCAATTTATTAATATGTGTCAAAATGGTCAGTCCAATTCTGGTTAACGGTAATCTCCGGGATATTGGTCATTGGGAGTTCAGTGCTGGTGGTGGCATTGAACGTTAGAAGATATGGTTCCCTTTTCAAATGTTAGAGGTAATTGTTGTCTGGCATGTGTGCAACGGAAATGGTACTTGTCACTGTTAAGCACACACCTTCATATTTCCAGGTCCTTGTTGCATTTGGATAAGGAATGCTTCAGTATCTGAGTAAATCACAAATTATGTTGAACATTGTCTAATTATTGGCAAACAGTCCCAGTTGTGACTTTATGAAGCAGCTGAAAATTATTAGGCCTAGGGCAGAGAGCACTCTTACAGCTCACTGATGCTGTCCCTCTCTTCTAGTTCCACCTGCTCCAGAGGTGTCTAACAACATATCTGAATGGAATAATATTACAGTATCTAACCCAAGGAGCTGAGCGAGCACTTGGTTAGCTCAATCAGTTGGACGGCTGGTTTGTACTACAGATTAATACCAACAGTGTGAGTTCAGTTTCTGCACTGAATGAGGTGTCTGAAAAGGGCTGTCCTACTCAAGCTCTCCCTCACTTGAGGCATGAGGACTGTCCAGTTAAACTGCCACCAGTCGTCTCTGTCTAACTCGAGAGAATCCGTATCATCCTGTCGTAGTATGGTGCCCAGCCTTTCCATTTCTGATCTACAGGCTTACTCAGTAAGTCCTCCGCTGGGGAACTGCGGCAGAGCTGAGATGGCTGCTCTCCACCAATACCAGCTGCCTTCCTTTGTACCAGGTGTAACTTCTGCCAGTGCAGACGATTCCTATTTGCTCCAGTTTTGCCGTTAATCCTGGATACGGCACTTGGTCAAACGTAGTTTTGATCATGTTAAAAGTGCAGTCACTGTCACTTTACCTCTAGAATTCAGCTGTGTGTTTTCTTGTTGTACATCATTAAACCAAGGCTTCAATGAGCCCAAGGGATGAGAGTCCAAACTGAGCTCAGTGAGAAGGATGGTGTTGAGGAAGTGCTGCTTGATCTCACTGTAGGTGACATCTTCCACATTAATGACACGGATTAGAGCAATGTGGTGGTCATTGATTATCTGATGTTTTGTCTGTGTGTCCAGAGGACACACTTGGATAGTTTCCCACATTGTCAGCTAGGTCCCAGTGCTGTATCCCAGCAGGAACAGCTTGAATGGAATGTTATCAGGGCCCACAGCCTTTGTATTCTACAATCCCTCCAGCTGTTTGTAAATACCACACATAGTGAACCGGATTAGCTGAAGAATGCCATCTGGAGGAGACTAAAATAGATCATCCCATCGATATTTTGTCTGAAGGTTGTTGTGAAAGTTTCAGCCTTAGCTTTTCTATTATTGTGCTGGGCACTTCAATCTTTGAGGAAGGTGGTATTTGTGGATCCTCCTCCTCCAGTGAGTTGTGTCATTGTACACCACCACTCACCCAGACTGCATGTGAGAGGATTGCAGAGATTAGGTCTGATTCATTGTTTAGATCTGTGTATAATTTGCTATTTATACCATGTGGTGAGCAAATGGTCCAATTTAGTAACTTCATCTCATCCTGAGGTGTATTTTGTGCTACTACAGGCAGGCCCTCCTGTGTTCTCCATTTAACAAGGCTGTATCCCTGGTTTGATGGTCAGGGTAAAGTGGAGCATACGCCAGGCAGTGATAGTGAAAAACATACTCGAGTACAATTTTGCTGCTGTTGGTAATGACCTGAACCACCTCATACAGGCCAGTACAAAATTCCAAAATCTTTTGGAAATCTGCCCTGTTTAGCACAGTGATGGTGTCACATATACACAGGGGGTCTTCATGATATAAAAGTGGAACTTTATCTCCAGAAATACTGTGTTCAGTCGTCACCGTTCCCAATACGGGTATCGAACAATGTGTCTGCAGCCAGTAGGTTGGTGAGGGTGAGGTCAAGGATGTTTCTCCCTGCCAGTCATTTCCCTCGACCCGGTGCAGACGCAGTGAAGCAGTTATGTCCTTTTGGAAACGGCCAGCTCGATCAGCAATGCTGCTGCTGAAACTTTCTTGGTGTTGGTTTTGAAATGGCCCACCCAGTATAGACATTCTCCACCTTTGTTACATTTTCAGGGCTTCCTCCAAGTGTTGTTTAATGTGGAGGGACACTGATCCATCAGCTGAAGCAGGGGAGTCAGCAGGAGGTTTCCGTGTCAGTGTTTGATCTGACCTCGTGAGGCTGAGGGAGGGGAGTCAGCAGGAGGTTTCTGTGTCAGTGTTTGATCTGACCCCGTGAGACTGAGGGAGGGGAGTGAGCAGGAGGTTTCCATTTCAGTGTTTGATCTGACACCGTGAGGCTGAGGGAGGGGAGTCAGCAGGAGGTTTCTGTGTCAGTGTTTGATCTGGCACAATGAGCTTCTAACCTCCTCCAAACGTACCCCCTTCGCTATCTCTCTCTCCTTCCCCAAACCCTACACTCCTCTCTATCTCTTTATCCTCCTCCAAACCTTCCACCCATCCCATCTATGTAACTTTCTCCAGCCCCTACTGCCTTCACTATCTCTATAACACCCTCCATACACTGTACCTCTTTTATATCTCTCTGACTTCCTCCAAACCCGACACCCCTCCCTATCTCCTTAACCCTCTCCAAATACTGCACCCCTCCCTAGCTCTCTAAACTCCTCCAAACACTACTCCCTTCCCTATCTCTTCAACCTACTCTAGACCCTGCACCACATTCTATTTCCTTAACCCATTCTAAACCCTGCATCCCTCCCTATATTTCTGACCCCTACAAACCCTATACCTCTCCCTACTTATCTCAACCCCACCAAACCCTTTCCTTATCTGTCTAATCCCCTCCAATCCCTACACCCTTCCCTATCTCTCTAACCTGCTCCAAACCCTGTACTACTCCGTATCTCCCTCAAACCCTGCACGCCTACCTATCTCTCTAACACCCTCCAAACCTACAAATTTCCCTATCCATCCAACCCCCTCCAATCCATAACCCTTCTCTATCTCTCTAACCTCCTCCAAACATTTTACTACTCCATAACTCTCTCAAACCCTGCACTCCTCCCTATCTCTCTAATCCACTCCAAACCCTATACCCCTCCCTATATCTCTAAACCCCTCACAAATCATATACTACTTCTTATCTCTCTCAATCCACTCATACTACCCGCTAATATTTTATCATGACTAATATTTACGCTTCTACTGACGTTTTAAGTTTAGTCCTACACATATGGTATTTGCCTCCATTGACCTGCTCAATTTGTACATGCTTTAGTTTCTCTTTCCGATTTTAATTCCCTTCTTACTGCAGCAACTGACTCCATAACTAATAATGCATCACCACCTCCTCCTTTACCCCTCTCCTGTGCTGCCTGTTCTTGTACCGCAGAATATTGAATTGTCAGCCCTGATCTCCCTCAAACATATCTCTGTAATGGCAAAAATATCACAATTTCACGTGTCAGCTCGTTCCCTTATCGCGTCTGTCTGTCCGATAATATACCCAACCTTAAGGGAAAGCACATCCAGCCTGGAATACATCACCTAGAATACTCTGTACCTCGGAGTTCTTCAGTCATTCACTCTTCGTTATCAAGCTGCCTAATTCATGAACTGTAACTCTGGGACTGAATGAATATTTGTTGAATTGTAATTTCGTTTTCAATAAATGTAGTCATCAAATGCAACTTTCCAGAACTGAACAGTCAGCTCTAAATACAACGGGTTTCTGCTGATTAATTGCCTGCACAGTGTGCAGAGGGGATAGCCCTTTGTAATGGAGAAAGTGAGACCTGCAGATGCTGGTGATCAGAGTCGAAAAGTGTGGCGCTGGAAAAGCATGGCATTTCAGGCGACTTTTGAGGAGCAGGAGAGTCAAAGCTTTGGGCATCAGCCTTTCATCAGGAAGGCATTGGTGCCTTCCCATGTTTTCCATTTCATGATTAACAGGTTATAGTGAACCATATGTGTTCAGGAAAGCAGCACTGTATAGAGCCCTGAAATGGAAAGCAGTCCATCAGGTAGTTGAATAGTGAGTAGACATGGTGAGGTGAAGTACAGACTGATTGAAATACAAACATAGGGATAGATAAATCTCCTAGGCGAGACGGGATCCAACCTGGCTTACTACAGGAAGAGCAGGAAGAGATTACTGCACCTTTGGAAATGATCTTTGCGTCCTCACTCTCCATTGGAGAAGTGCCAGATGATTGGAGAGTGCCAAATGTTGCTCCCTTGTTCAGGAAATGGAATAGGGATAATCCTGAGAATTACAGACCAGTCAGTTTACATCAGCATTGAGCAAAGTTTTGGAGAGGATTCTGAGAGACAGAATTTATGATTACTTGCAAATCATAGTTTGGTTAGAAACAGTCAGCATGGCTTTGTGAGGGGCAGGTCATGCCTCACAAACCTTACTGAATTCTTTGAGGATGGGATCAAATACATTGAAGAAGCGAGAGTAGTGGATGTGAAGTACATAGTTTTTAACCATGGTAGGTTCCTTCAGAAAATAAGGACGCGTCGGATACAGAGAAACTGGCCTGTCTGGATGCAGAATTGACTGGCCCATAGAAGACAGAGGGGGGGGTGGTAAATGGCAAGCATTCTGTCTGGTGCTAGGTGACCATTGGTGTTCCATTGGGATCGGTTCTGGGACCTCTGCTGTTTGTGATATTTATAAATGACTTCGATGAGGAAGAGGGTAGGTGGATTAGTAAGTTTTTCATTTTAACAAAGCTTAGTGGAATTGTGGATAGTGTGGAGGGCTAATGTAGTTTGCACAGGACATTGACAGGATGCTGAACTGGGCTGGTAAGGGACAGTTGGATTTCAATCTGGAAAATTGTGAAGCGATTCAGTTTGGAAGGTCAAATGTGAATGCATAATACACGGTTAAATGTAGGATTCATACATTGTGGAGGAACAGTGGGATCTGATGATCCATGTCATAGCTCCCACAAAGTTGCCATCCAGGTTGATAAGGTTCTTAAGAAGCCGGATGATGTTTTCATTACGGCGGGGGGCGGGGGGGGGGGTTGAGTTTAAGTAGTGAGGTTATGCTGCAGCTCTATGGAACCCTGGTGAGGTCACATTTAGAAGGTTGTGTTCCGTACTGGTCGCCTCATTATACGAAAGATGGGGAAGCATTGGTGAGCGTACTGAAGAAATTTATCAGGGCGCTGCTTGGATTGGAGGGCAGGTCTTGCAAAAAAAAATTCAGTGAACTAGGTTTTTTTCTCATTGGAACGAAAAAGAATGGAACATGACTTGATCGAGGTGGACAAGGTGATTAGAGGCTTAGATAGAATGGACAACCAGAGACTTTCACCCAGGACAGAAATGGCTATCATGAGGGGGCATGATTTTAAGGTAATTGGAGGAATATTTATGGGAGGTGTCCGAGGTACGTTCTTTACACATAGAGTGTGGGTGTATGGATAGGCACATGAATGATCGTATAATGAAAGGTATGTAGGTTAGTCTGATCTTAGAACAGGATAAAAGGTCGGCAAGACATCAAGGGCTGAAGGGCCTGTGCTATGATTCCTGTTTCACCAAGCTTGTAGATTCTCATCAATTCTTGAGTGTGTGAGGGAGTGATGTGTGTGAGATCAGGAAGCTTTGACGAGGTGTTAGGTCAAAACTTACATTTACAGTGTGCACTTTTACAGTCACCTGAGTGCCAGTACAATATGTGTGTGGTGACATACACCAGGCATAATCCGCCAAGTTCAGTCATTAACGTGCTTCTTGGCCTGCCGTTTGTTGCTGTTTTCTTCAGATACATTCTGTTGGGTGAACCATCCATGAATCTCTGGCCATCCACAGAGATGTAAAATTTCATTTTGATACTGGTGATAATGAAGGTGACATTTATTGGATATGGTTTCAGAAAATTTCTTTATGAGACTCAAAATAGTGCATCAGACTGTCAACTTTTGAACGTCTTTTCCCAGCATCCAGTCCAAGGTGCAGATGTATGGAGTCTGGGAGGCAGGCCAGGTATCAGCACCGTCAGTAAGTTGTGCGGTGTGATTCTGACACTGGACGTCGACGCATCTGCCCGCTGGGCCAGGCTCTTACTGAAGATGATTTTTTAAAACCTGGCTGCTGGTCAGCCATTGATATCTAATTTGGACATCATTTGTAGCTACATTGAGACCAGTGATAGTCTGTTTGCGAGATCCCACCTTTCCCAGGGTGGATTCCAAATTATTTTTTGTGAAGAAATGTTTGACTGACTGCCCTGACACAGGTTAGAAACTCTTTGCACAGATTTAGGAGCAGGTCAGTGTGTCACTCAGCAACACTGGCAACTGCGAATTCCAGTAACACTGTAAATGATTCCAAATCTTTGGGAAGCCGTTTTTAGCGTAGATCATTGCAAGGTGTTGAGTTTACTGACCCGAACAATAATCAGCTGTTAGCTATGTTTCGTGAATTGGGCAAAAATGAGATGTGAAGTATGATTATTCAACTGAACTATAATCTCTGAAAACAATTAGGTCGATTCTATATTTATGGAAGTAAAGTATAAACTCCTGTCAAATTTTTGTAACACAAAAATAAAGAATGCACATTTTATTTAATATCGAATAAAGAGCATGGTGTTCAAAGTTTGTGAGAAGATTTGTAGCTCGGGTGTTCATTGTTGTGGTTCTGTTCGCCGAGCTGGGAATTTGTGTTGCAGATGTTTCGTCCCCTGTCTAGGTGACATCCTCAGTGCTCGGGAGCCTCCTGTGAAGCGCTTCTGTGATCTTTCCTCCGGCATTTGTAGTGGTTTGAATCTGCTGCTTTTGGTTGTTCCAGCTGTCCGTTGCAGTGTTCGGTATATTGGGTCCAGGTTGATGTGCTTATTGATTGAATCTGTGGATGAGTGCCATGCCTCTAGGAATTTCCTGGCTGTTCTCTGTTTGGCTTGTCCTATAATAGTGTTCTCCCAGTCAAACTCATGTTGCTTGTCATCTGCGTGTGTTGCTACTGAGGATAGCTGGTCATGTCGTTTCGTGGCTAGTTGGTGTTCATGGATGCAGATCGTTAGCTGCCTTCCTGTTTGTCCTGTGTAGTGTTTTGTGCAGTCCTTGCATAGGATTTTGTACACTACATTGGTTTTGTTCATGCTGGGTATCGGGTCCTTCGTTCTGGTGAGTTGTTGTCTGAGAGTGGCTGTTGGTTTGTGTGCTGTTATGAGTCCTAGTGGTCGCAGTAGTCTGGCTGCCAGTTCACAAATGCTCTTGATGTATGGTAGTGTGGCCAATCCTTTGGGTTGTGGCATGTCCCCATTCTGTCGTCTTTCCCTTAGGCATCTGTTGATGAAATTGCGCGGGTATCCGTTTTTGGCGAATACATTGAATAGGTGTTCTTCTTCCTCTTTTTGCAGTTCTGGTGCACTGCAGTGTATTGTGGCCCGTTTGAATAGTGTCTTGATTCAACTTCTTTTGTGTGCGTTGGTTTAGTTGCTTTCGTAGTTTAGGACTTGGTCTGTGTGTGTGGCTTTCCTGTATACCTTTGTGGTGAATTCTCCGTTAGGTATTCGCTGTACCATCACGTCTAGGAATGGGAGTTGGTTGTCCTTTTCTTCCTCTCTAGTGAATCGGATTCCTGTGAGTATGGACTTGCAAGTACTGTAACAAACACTTCATCGGAAAAACAGGTAGAAAACTAGCCACCTGGATGTATGAACAATAACTAGCCAGATAAAAGACATGACCTACTCTCACTAGATCCTTACATACGGATGAGGAAGTATATCATTTTGACTGGGTCTGCACATCCATCGAGGACAAGCCAACAGAGACACGCACGAGAATTCCTAGAAGCATGGCATTCCAACCAGAAATCCATCAACAAACACGTAGATTTTGATTCCATCTTACACTCTCTGAGGAAAAGGACCAGGCATGAAATCATCAATACTGGAAATTACATCACTGACTCAAGGGAACCTAAATACTTAAATAGGAAGTGGGACATAACACTAGCATTTCACCGGAGGCTAACCGATAATGTTCCCTGATATAGTGATGAACTATCTGAAAATGAACTCTTCAATTCAGCGAGCAAACTGACGTCCAGAAGAAACGCATTGTTTCTCATCCTTTCTTTAACTAAATATCCTTCATTCCAGTTATCATTCTGATTACTTTGCAGAAGAATACCAATAACTTTATAAGTAATGTGGTGTAAGCCTGATTGTGTATGTGAATGTGTATGTGAGAGAGAGACAGAACAATCCTCTGTAATCTCTGAATTACTCCCCATGCCATATTAAAAAGAGGTAAGGATAAGGACGCAGTATAGCTTAACATGTTGTTCAAAAGCTAGTTCAGGGTTGATGGTTTCAGATTTTTGGATCATTGGGATTTCTTCCAGGGCAGGTGCGACCTGTACAAAAAAAAAAACAGGTTGCATCTTTGCTGAAGGAGCAACAACGTCATTTGGGGAGGTTTGCTAGTGCAAACCGAATGGATTTAAACTAACAAACCAAGAGGTTGGTAACCAAAACAGCGTGTCAGAACCTGAGTGGAAGGTCGAGATGAATAGCACATCAGGCATAGCCAGTCTAATGACCATGCTGAGGGAAGGAATCATATCAGTTCACATTGTGAGATGGAAGTTGGAATAAATGAAAGAGATGAGGCTCAGGTTTATCAGGGATTCACAAATGAGGATGGAGAGTGTGGGGGACGTGAGGGATTGAGGTGTGTGAGATCAGGAAGACAGTGCACAACAAAATATTAAAGGGGAAAGAGGTTGGGGTGGAGTGGAGTGAGGAATTCTGTGATAAACAACTGGCAGCAAAACACAGGAAAACTTGATTTTTATCAAAGTGAATACCTGGGAAGGAATCTATTATGCTTCAGAGATATAGCACCCTCATAGCTAGAAGTCTGCATTATATTGAAGGAAAATCTGTGTCGATGACATTGCTAAAGCTATAATAATAGTGCAAACAGCTGAAAAATGCTCGTGCTGGTGTTGGACAGTGCATTCACTGTGCATGTGAATTACCCTGGATGCTCCCAGAGATGGCTTGGTTTCTGTAGGTTGAGTACGTGCTGAAGCTGCATGAGATGATGCTGGTTTGTAATCTCGCCACTCACTGAGTCCAGTCAGAGGAACAAACCAGCAACTGCCATTGCTTATTTCTTCAGAATATATCAGACTGTTCACGGCTGCCACTGCATAGAATCATGCAACGAAGAAAAGGCCTATCACCTCTGTGCCAGCAAGAGCACATGTTTGTGAGGTTACCTGCCTCAACCTTCCTCCTCGACAATGCCTTCCAGATTCACACCACCCTCCCAACTGAACGCGTTCCACAAATCCTCTCTCATTCCCCTGCCTTTCACTTTAAAAATGCGTCCCATTGTTTTTGACACTTTGACTCAGGGAAATGGCTTTTGGTTGTTCATCCTCTCTATACTCCTTATACTCTTGTGCACCTGTACCAGGTTCCCTCCTCGACTTTCCCTGCTGCAAAGAAAAAAACGAGCAAATTTCGCCCACCCCATTCATAGTTTGAGTACTCGCTTGTCATATTACTTCGGACGTGCTTCAACCCACATTTATCAGTGTTAAATTTCATCGGTCATTGATCTGGCTATCTGAATAATCTAGTTATATCCTCCTGTAGCCTAACCCTTTCCTCCCGACTCTGAGCCACATAGCTCAGCTTTGTGTCATCCGCATCATTCCACTGCCCCCACCCCCATCTTCGATATGCTCACCATCGTCATTTATGAATCTCACAAACAAATCATGTGTTCCTTCCTGATCTCCAGATGTTATTTAGAGGAAGATTTGAGAATTCCAGTCGATACCTTTTCTTATTTTGGTCAATTTACAGAGTGATGTGGTTTATATCTTTTGTGAGGAATCCAGAGATAACATTTTTGACACAGAGTTGAATTCACCTTTTACATTTTACCACTCTACATGTTTTATTCATAAAGCTTGTAAATAATTTAGGATGAACTAGGGTTTGGTATCTTGCGCTGGAACATTAGCGTTCTGGAGACACTGTTCTTTGTTACATTCACTGCAATAGCCAAAGCTGAAGAAATGTTTCACCTGCAGGATTCATTGTTAGTTTAAATCAGCGAGTGTGATGAGGATAAATATTCAATTAAATTCTATGTTATGGACAAACTGCAGGAGATCAACTCATGTTCTCATGCCTACCTTGAATTGGAAGCTAATACATACTGTAATAAAATCAAAAACATTGAAACGCCCCACTAGATGAGAAAAATAACATGTTGTCTCCACTTGATGGGGATACAGAAATATAGAGTACATGTGCAATCTGAACTAGAATGAAGTAATAGAAGAAAAAGTACACGAAATAATTTCTTACTTTTGAATGGAAACCAGATCTCGACTTTCCTGAACAGTGACGTTTGTGCACCCAATCCCACTTCCCCAAAAACAAGATTGTCCCTGTCACTCAAACTTCATGTGCCATTCTTCCTCCTCCGTCATACTCTTTCCTGACACTCCTACTTCCCTTGCACTATCCCTTCTACTGCTACATGCTCTTCCACTGATGATCTCCCTTTACACCCTCCTTCTGCCACTTCCATTGTAAGTTACATCAAATTCCCAGTTACTCCCTCTTCATCTGACCATCGCATTCACTTTTAGCTTTCCAACTGGGATGATGGGAGCTGCTGGCTTCTGTGCTGCTATTGATCATCCGTGTGTGATGAAATTGGTGTGATCAATGTCCAATTGGAACAGACAATAGTGTGTTTTTGTCACTACCTGATGCACCTTGACCAGGATGGTTTTGTTCCCCATGGTACAGAGTGGAGTGTCTTTCTATCTCTCTGTCACAGCGCTTAACCAAACAGCCTCATCACAAATAGGATGAACCTCTCCTCAGAATCAGAAATCCATGCATCAGTTTTCCTTTAAATGTTGTGAGTACAGTGAACAGATTGTTTGAACAAGCCATGTTCTATCATTTTGCTTTTTAAGGATTTTCCAATGACATTTGAGTTGTGATTAGAGTAACTTCCCTTGCATCAAAGTACTATTTGACTCGTGTGGCATCACGGCCCCTGAGTAAACTGTGGTCAATGGGAATCGGTGGATATTCTGTCTTGGTAATTTCCTCACTGAACAATGACACTTTCCCCAGAGCTTTTGAGAATGCCAAATAAACTCTGCCCTTCTAGTGCCTTCCAAAGCCATGGATAAATGTGTCCTGTTAATAACATCAACATATGTTCCGTTTTCACAGTCTGGTCTAAAATCTCAGAAAAGTAAGACCTTGCTGGTTGAGTGTCACCCCAATGGAATCAGGGTGTTACAATGAGATTACGATTCAGATTATTTTCAATCAGTTACTTTCTGAGGACTGATGGTGTGGTGTCAGTACCACTGGTATCAACATTTTATCTGTCCAAACGCATCACATCTCATTGGCTCAATGCTGCACCGCTCCCGAATTCTATTTCTTTCTCTGGCTCATTCGCCATGCTCATCAGATATGTGAGGCCCACAAGATGCAATAATACAGAGATGCCCATGACCCCTTGGAACCTGCCTCCCCACCTGTGCCCAGCACGCTGAACGCATCCACTCCTCCAAAAGCACCTCCTGTCATAACATCACCATCTCATCGTTCAGATCAGACAATTTGTCACAATTCAGAAAAAAATGAATGAGCTGGAGAAAAACTCAGCAAATCTGGCAGAATCTGAGCACAGATGCACAGAACTAACATTTGACTTTTCAGAAGCGTCACATCATAACCAATATGTTAACTCTGCTCCTTTCTGCAGATAATTCCTCATCTCTTATTTTTTTTTCCATTTCTACACCATTTTCAGTTTGTATCTCATTTTCATATCATTATATTTCATATTTTTTGACAAGTCCATATGTTGACCTTGGTTGTATTTGGACACCATGGTCCTTTCCTTTTCCTATTACAATTGGTTTGTCTGTGACACATGTTGTACGGCCGAAATCTGTTTCTTCTGTAAGATTCAAAGAAAAAAAAAGTTCTGAATGTCATGTAAATCTCAGTAAATCCACTTTGTTTGAAAATACTGTTTTGAAGCAACTGAACTTCATGAAATAATAAGAATCGATTTTTGATGATGGAAAACTGTCCTTCATTGAACAAGCTTGTCTCCCCCTCCATAAGCTTTCAAGGTATATCACAGAATTATTACAGCAAAGGTGGAGGACACTCAACCTATTGTCTTTTCCAGCTTAGAATGAGCTGTATCTCAACAGTTATTCTGTGTTGTCCACACAGACCTTCTTATTTTCTTATTAGTGCCTGCTTTTAATTGTAAGTATCCTACCAGATATGAACAATACGATCCATCTCAAACAAAAACAGGAATTCGAATGAAAGCTCGGCAGTCTGGCAGTATCTGTGAAGAGCAACATTAACCCAAAGCCAATATTTCAGGTCTGTTGACCCTACTCAAATTGTATACTCAATGATTAAGTAATGTGCATATAAAATATAGTTCACTTTAACACATATAAAATTATCCTGTTCAGTTCACATTCGGCTTTGCATCTCTTCTTGTGCGTTATATTTAATTCTGTCTATCAGAAAGAGCAATGATGACTGGGAAATATCATTGTACTCTATGCCGTCTCCACAGCCGTTGCCCCCATTCTGTCCTATCTCTCAGCCAATGTCATATTCATACAAATCTGACTCATTAATTCATAAGTCTTAATGAATAGGTTCATTGTGATTAATACAGTTGGTTTTGGACTGAGGCCAAAATGTATAAAAATACTGCTTTACCTCAAATAAAACTGCATTAGGGTGTTTGTCAATTTTTGTTAAAAAGATTACTGAAGCATATAATGTATGGAAGTTCCAAAGTTGCCTTATTGGAGCAGTGAGAGGAATATTCAGAGAAGTCCAACTTTCTGTCTATGTTCAGGGCAACTGTGTTCAGTGATAGACTGATGGCTGGTGTTTGTTCCCGTGAGGGAGAGATCCACTCAGTAACAACATCCTGATTGTGTTTCTTTTGGTGCATGGATGGATTAGGAGAGAGATGGTACAGCTTTGCAAACGTACAACAGAGCAGAGCCATCTAGCCTACGGGAAAAAAAAAATCATTCTTCCTCACAACTGACTTCACGAGAGCAATTGGTGATGGGAGATGTGACCAACAGCTGGCAATGTCAACATTCAGTCCAGTTCAGTTATATTGTGAACTGAATGTGCTGTATTGAAAGCTGGAGCTGTTTGCTCAGTGACTGTGATTGATGTCAGTCTCCATACATTGTAACTTGTCACTGGAGGGTTTCCCTCTCCTTTTAGTCAGGAGTTCACTCAGTGCTTTATCCTACTGTAGTAGCAGGTGCATCTGCTCTGACAGTAACAGAGATCAGCAGCTGCGTAGACATTGGATCGGATTCTTAGAATAATGGACATGAACATTACAACAATGGAGAGGAGGTTTTCCTTGGGTATTGTCATAATTTCCACCATTGGGAACTTCTGCCATATCGATATCAGCAGTGCTGATGATTATTCTGGGAGGGGGTGGAAGGTGTGTTACTGACCTGAAATTATATTTAAAAAAGCAAAGAACAGAAAGTGCTCTTCAGAACTTAAATCAGTTGGGAAATAGTGTGAATACTGTTAGTGGCAGGGAAGTGAGCTGTGCAGGGGAAGAGGACTGAGTTGAATTGATGGAGAAAGAGAGATAGAAGAAAAAGAACAAACAAATGGAATGATAATCAGCTGGCATGGAACTAAAATGTGAGATTCACCTCATTTATTTTTCGCCCGTCCCATCTTCCTAATATCATGCCCATGTAAATACAGGTATCCACTGCTTTTCAAAAGTTTACATTTCGCCCCCTCCCTTTCCAAGTGACCTACATTAGGACCTGTTTTCACTAATCAAAATAAATCCAAAGAAGATTTTCACTTTTACGAAGGAAGCTGATTAATTTTCTTATACAAATTAATGCTTCTTCACTTTACACCTTATCAGCTTACGAAAGGAACACTGTACTTTCAGATAGCGAGGGAAACCTGTATTTGTCTAACACCGTGT